>NW_027126839.1:15000-115000 GCF_037325665.1 Littorina saxatilis | reverse complement strand
TATAAGAGACTTCCTCAAAAGATCTAAATAATATTTGTCTTCAACCAGACCTCCCAGTGCAGAACAACTATGAACAGCTCAGGCTTGAAGACGTTGACGTAAGGTCTGAATACGCTGGTCTCTCGGCGGCCTTTCGTTAATACTGGAAAGGACGCTGCCAAAAGCTCAGGTGAGTTTATTTACAATTGAAGACGTACAGACAGATAGAAAATGTTGCCATTACAGATCGAGCTTTACGTTTTTGTTAACGTTATTTATACATGAAAAGTGTCTGTCGAAATTAACATGACACTGGTTATATATACCCAGAGAAGTTGATTAATTCTTTTAGAGTTGAAATGAATGATTCGGGACACTTATTTTATGATTATGAGGAAGGCAATTTTAATGGATTTGTATGAATACTTTCCCCTCCCTCCCTCTGTCGTCGTTTCCCTGCCACCCACGGGAAGTGCTATCACATATTAACAAATGCCTCAGAATTGTCTAAAAGCAGAAATATAATCATTGCATAAAACATACTTTTTTCAGCTTTATAAAAGCCTATAGAAGCATTTTCTGGTTAATTGTACATGTTTCAGGGCCTGTCCATGTCAACACAAATCCATTGAACAACACAGTTTATGAGAATGTACGAGGCAACAACTGACACGTGTGAACGATATTGTCTCTTTACAATGTTTTCATTTTGCAGAAGAGTTATGTCAGAAACATTACAATGTTCCTGAATTTTTATATGCTGGACAAAGAAGGGGATTTGTAGTTAAATTGTTCGTGCATCAGAATGTGAAAGATCTATCTGTTTAAGTTCGTGACAAAAAAGACGCTGTGTTTTCTTCTGCACAAACTCGAAACACAGCTTGTTCAATTTCGAGAAACGTCTCTTCAACAGCTTTTCTCGACATAACGTATCCTGCAGACAATAGCTTGTTTAAACCTGGCGACACTTATTTTTCGTATGGTACTGGATTATTGTGTAGTCTAAAGAGAGACGAAAATTTAAACTTTTGGGATATTTGTTGGCGGTCAAAAAGAAGAAAGAATATACCGTTTCAGTGCGAAACGTTGTGAATGTGCCAAGACCTGTGTAAAGATGTTCCCACAAATAATAATACACTATTTTAGATTCTGATTGGTGTGAAAAGAAGCATAGGTTTTCATGTCAAATATTGATCTGGATGCATGGGACCAAGCTCCGAAACTCATTGATTAAAATCTACTTTTTATAACTTAACATGCTGGTTTTTTCTCTCTTTATTTTTCTATGTTTCATAGTCTTGTAAATTACAAAGTCTGCAGTAGGGATCAGGGATAAACAAAAGTAAGATTGTCATCATTTGCACGACTTTTTATTCATAACCAGCCAGGTTACAACAAACTGTTTAACAATGTTCATATGTAATAAATCGAACTAGTGAATGGGTTTTATCATCAGGTGAAACGTTGGTTGTCAAAGTAAAAGCCAATCAGGCTGTTTATTTGATACGTGGAACCATCACTGCTTTAAATTCGTGTTTCCGAGGACAACGATTGTAAACATTCACTATCAAAGACCAAATCAATGTTTATAATTGCCGCTTTGACTCATGGCCAATTTGCAACTAATTTAAGCTCTGTAATCCCAATAGGCTCCAAGCCAGCTAGGCCTACCGTGCACCCCCCTCAGGATCCAGCTTCAGTAGGCTAGATATATTCATTGGGGTCTACTGAACACGTTTTGACAAGTTCGCCACGAAAAAACTCATTCCCACTACTACCTATGCCCCTTTGTTTAAGGGTACCCCCTCGAACGCTAAATTTATCTGTGAAATCACAACAATGCACAGCTGCAATGAATGAACAGAGAACCGCTTTTTTGAAATTAAAACAGTTAAGTTGATCATTAATCTTGTAAAAAATACCTATTACAGTGTTCAGTGTTTGATAGGTTGGCTGTAGGGATGCTTGATAGGCGCGAACCCTCATTTTCACAGTACGCAAAGCTTGTCAACTTTGATGAGTAAAAGGTTTCAACAAATTTGGGTTCTCTGTTTCCTTTTTTAGAAACTACAATGCCTTTTGATAATTTCAAGCCACATTTGGAATTCCTGAGAGGATTTGTTGCGACACCAGATGAGATATTTCTCCCCTACCCCCTAAACGTGAAATTTTAGGAAAATGTCAAAAAACATTTTTCTTCAAATATTCATGATAACTTCTCACTGTTTTCAAATCAAATAACAAAAGTAATCACATTGACGACCAAAACAGTTCATTTATCCATCTTTTAACAGAACTACAACATTATTATTGTCTTTTCAAGACTGAAATGTAAAAAATAAAACAAAATGTTCAGATATAGACATCAATTCTAACTGTCTCTTACATATAGTGCCCTTGCTTCATAGTTTCCATATACAAGGTAGATTAACATAAGCAAGACAATCTAAGAACTAATGTTTCTTCAGGTAAGTGCAGAATGTTTGCTCATAATGCAAATGTCTCATGAATCAATTTTAGCTTTATAGAAATAACATGAAAAAGTCTTTGCAAAGAACTCTGCAAACTTTTTCTTTCAAACACACACACACACACACACACACACACACACACACACACACACACACACACACACACACACACACACACACACACACGATCAATCTTAGACTGTTTTAAGAGCAAGAAAGTCAAGTTCACAGGACAAGTTAGTCCGATTCACAGCCAGATTCAGATTCAAGTGAATCGTCCAGTCCATTATGGAACAGTGGTGCCTCCGCCTCTGCTTCATCGTGGACCTCACTGAGCAGGCTATGAATAACTGTCTGTGGGAGAACCAACTCTTCATTTTCTTCAGTCCACAGAGGCTCAAGGATTCCATTCTAACTGTCCCTTACATATAATGCTCTTGCTTCATAGTTTCCATATTAAAGATAAATTAACATAAGATTTAGAAACACAATCTAAGAAATGTAAAAGACAATCTCTTCATGTAAGTGCAGAATGTTTGCTCATGAATGCAAATGTCTTATGAGTCAATTTCAGCTTCATAGAAATAACATGAAAAGTCATTGCACAGAATTTCAAAGAAAAGTTGTGCCTCTTCCTCCTTCTCTCCTTCCTTGTGAACCTCTTTGAGCAGGCTATCAATAATTGTCTGTGAGAGAACCAACTCTTCATTTTCTTCAGTCCAAAGAGGCTTAAGGATTCCATTGTTCAGCATCCTTCTATGACCATCAGCGGGGTTGGGAATCTCTGGGAGTGGCAGGTGAGCGCGCTTCCATGTGGCTGTCTGGTAGTTGGCCCTTCTTGCATGTTGTTTGAGGCTTTTGTGGCAGGGCAGAAATGTGAGCAATGTGATTTCTCCTAGCCGGCCAGCATAATGCAAGAGAATGAAGAACACGTCGCTCTCTGGGCTCTTTATTTGATGGTCTTTTGATCAACATATGAGGGTATGACAGTGCCGCCTCAACTTTAACAAAAAGCCGGATATTGTTTTGAGTGGAAACCAGTGCTGGCCCCCCTGCTGAGTCAAGCTGCTTCTGCGCAAATGTGGCGAGGTCAATGTTCAGATCCGCTCGAATGACTCCACCTGAGTCATGTTTCTCCACCAGCATCTGGCGTACTGCATCGACACTGTGACACCGTAGATTGAGCATTTGAACTTCTACAGCACATCCAGCAGCTCTTTGTTCATCTCCCATGATTCTCCCATTCTTCTGAACGTTTTCACAAACTTGGGTTTCTGCTGCAGGATTTTGACCGGATACCTTTCTCTTTCCTTTCCATAGAAGGCGCTGACTGTGAGTCACAGCCAGTAAAGGCGAGGAGAGAAAGCAAGACAGAACAGTGAGGTCGTGGGAGTTCTTCTGCAAGGGTAGCGATGTTGAGCAAACGTTTCCTATTTGCTTTGCCCGTGTCAAAGAGCAATGTGATTTCTCCTAGTTGGCCATCATAATGCAAGAGAATGAAGAACACGTCGCTGTCTGGGCTCTTTGTTTGATGGTCTTCTAGCCTTTGTGAATGGCTCAGGTACCAACAAGGCAGTTTCGACAGATCTGCTTGCAAGTCTGTGAGTTCTTGCAAAGACAACAGATTTCGTCTGGAGCACAGATGAGGGGTTCTGGAGACAGCATGAAGAGACCGGGTGACTGGGCAGCCTTCTTGTCAAATGACGGGGAAAAGTCGCAATTCATAAGATTTCTGTTGGAGGTTTGGAGCAGGGATGCCATGGCAGACAAACTCAAAGGCAGGAATGTTGTTCTGGTCAGCGAGGGCAAGGCATACACGCTCACGTCATCTGGTGGCATCAAGACAGAAAGGTAACTACTGAATGATCTCACATCCAGCCAAGAAGAAACGGACTCAAGAATCATCGTGTACTGCCAGTGTGGCCTTCAAAAAGGCTACAAGACCATCAAAGTAAAGAGTCCATACAGCGACGTGTTCTTCATTCTCTTGCATTATGCTGGCCAGCTAGGAAAAATCACATTGCTCTTTGACACGGGCAAAACAAATAGGTAACGTTTGCTCATTATTGCTGCCCTTGCAGAAGAACTCCCGCGACCTCACTGTTCCGTCTTGCTTTCTCTCCTCGCCTTTACTGGCTGTGACTCAGTCAGCGCCTTCTATGCCACAAAAGCCCCAAACAACATGCAAGAAGGGCCAACTACCAGACAGCCACATGGAAGCGCACTTACCTGCCACTCCCAGAGATTCCCAAACCCACTGATAGTCATGGAAGGATGCTGAACAATGGAATCCTTAAGCCTCTTTGGACTGAAGAAAACGAAGAGTTGGTTCTTTCACAGACAATTGTTGATGGCTTGCTCACCGAGGTTCACGAGGAAGGATAGAAGGAGAAGGAGGCAACACTGTTCCTGGACTGGACGATTCACTTGAATATGAATCTGACTGTGAATCGGACGAACTTGTCCTTTCTTGCTCCAAAAACAGTCTTAAGATTGTGTGTGTGCGTGTGTGTGTGTGTGTGTGTGTGTGTGTGTGTGTGTGCGCGCGCGCGCGCGTGTGTGTGTGTGTGTGTGTGTGTGAAAGAAAAGTTGACAGAGTTTTTTGCAATGACTTTTTCATGTTAATTCTATAAAGCTAAAATTGATTCATGAGACATTTGCATTTATGACTAAAATTCTGCACTTACCTGAAGAAACATTAGTTCTTAGATTATCTTTCTTATGTTAATCTACCTTGTATATGGAAACTATGAAAAAAGAGCACTATATGTAAGAGACAGTTAGAATTGATGTCTATATCTGAACATTTTGTTTTATTTTTTACATTTTAGTCTTAAAAAGACAATAATAATGTTGTAGTTCTGTTAAAAGATGGATAAATGAACTGTTTTGGTCGCCAATGTGATTACTTTTGTTATTTGATTGGAAAACAGTGAGAAGTTCTCATGAATATTTGAAGAATTATTTTTTTTACATTTTCCTAAATTTTCACGTTTAGGGGGTAGGGGAGAAATATCTCATCTAGTGTCGCAACAAATCCTCTCAGGAATTCCAAATGTGGCTTGAAATTATCAAAAGGCATTGTAGTTTCTATAAAAGGAAACAGAGAACCCAAATTTGTTGAAACCTTTTACTCATCAAAGTTGACAAGCTTTGCGTACTGTGAAAATGACGGTTCGCGCCTATCAAACATCACTACAGCCAACCTATCAAACACTGAACACTGTAATAGGTATTTTTTCAAGATTAATGATCAACTTAACTGTTTTAATTTCAAAAAAGCGGTTCTCTGTTCATTTATTGCAGCTGTGCATTGTTGTGATTTCACAGATACATTTTGCGTTCGAGGGGGTACCCTTGAACAAAGGGGCATAAGTAGTAGTGGGATTGAGTTTTTTCGTGGCGAACTTGTCAAAACGTGTTCAGTAGACCCCAATGAATATCTCTAGCCTACTGAAGCTGGATCCTGAGGGGGTGCACGGTATACGCCTAGCTGGCTTGGAGCCTACAAATAGCACAACGATGACCCGAAAACATTTAAAAGAAAAGGCATACGGTACCAACTTACTGAACTCGCAAAGATGACGACAGCTCTGTACATTTTCAGAATGGAAGATAAGCAAGGAACAGGCTGCGTTTGACGTCACATACAAGTATGACGTAATACCTTGAAGTTCTGACGTGCTTTTTGGGCCCTAAATTGCATTTCACAAATTAAGTTCAAACTATAGCTAAGGATTATTGTGCGTACTTTTGCTCTTCCAAATCACCAATTCGACGCGCGACATCTTGGCGTAGTTTAGTTTTATATCTTCGTTCCACCATCACCAATTCGACGCGTGACATCTTGGCGTAGTTTAGTTTTATATATTCGTTCCACCATCACTAAGCCGACACGGCGACATCTTGGCGTAGTTTAGTTTTATATCTTCGTTCCACCATCACCAATTCGACGCGCGACATCTTGGCGTAGTTTAGTTTTATATATTCGTTCCACCATCACTAAGCCGACGCGGCGTCATCTTGGCGTAGTTTAGTTTTATATATTCGTTCCATCATCACCAAGCCGACGCGGCAACATCTTGGCGTAGTTTAGTTTTATATATTCGTTCCATCATCACCAATTCGACGCGCGAAATCTTGGCGTAGTTCAGTTTTATATCTTCGTTCCACCACCACCAAGCCAGCGCGGCGACATCTTGGCGTAGTTTAGTTTTATATCTTCGTTCCACCATCACCAATTCGACGCGCGACATCTTGGCGTAGTTTAGTGTTATATCTTCGTTTCACCACCACCAAGCCAGCGCGGCGACCTCCTGGCGTGGTCCGTGAAGTCCGGTTGTGTGATCACGTTGCTCACTGCTTCGTGCATCGTCATTCCTGCGTCTGCTTGAATAGTCATGCAAGCTCTCGCGAAATCCAAGTCCCGTTGGAAAGACTCCTGTACAATTAAATTCTTGAGTCAGTATTTCCATTGGTATCACACACACACAGCAATTCACTCATCATCCACAATGGGCCGTAATTACACTCCACATTCAACCACACACACACTCAAATTCTTTAAATGTGACCCTCCACCACGAAATGAGTCGCATGTCACCTCGCGCGGTTCTGCGCTAGGCTTGATATAAGTCCGGAGAGTGTATGGTAACAGCGTGAGGGTCACCTTAGTCACAGGCTTATAACTCAAACAGTTTTCGCTCTTTTCTAAAACGGGTTTCACCACTGGATAGAGCATAAAAAACTCTTTATGAAAATGTAAAAATATGAAAATCATGCAAAGGTGACATGCGACTCATTTCGTGGTGGAGGGTCACAAATTACTACTGTCAATAATAATATCAAATCACATCCGTGTCCGAAATAATTATCCACACATTAATAACAACGATTCAGAATATCCAGAAACCAGTACAATGAATAAATAATATAACAGCGAATATTAAGAATGCTTATTCATAATCATAATACTTCTGTTTCTAAGCGAAAACAATTCTTGAAAATTAGTTCACCTGAGCATTGGAGCAAAAGAGTCTTTCCTCACCTGCCGGTTACATGTTCAATTGGCAAGTGATACTAGCAGCTTGTGCGACTGGCGACACAAGTCGCAGCGCTTCCTAAAAAAATGGACATTCATGCTTTTCACCTGTTGCACGTGAGTGCGTGGAGACTCGGCTCTACAGGTAACGGTACAGGCCCCATAATCATGGTCCAACAGGCATGGGAATCAATAATTATGCTTTTCACACGACGATTCTTCTTCTGTCAAATCAATGCATACTGATTACAAATTAAGATAACAATATAATTTCATCATTGAATAACTACTCATAATACATACATGTTTTAAACATAAAATCCATACATGTCGTGTCTGACACCAATGTACATATTGACGATATAAAAGGACCTCGCTTTCTTCATTGTGAAAAAATAAACGACAAACGCAATTACTTAGTTCCAATGTTTGAAGAAAACTTTAAAGAAACATTTGGTTCCCTATGAATCATAATTTTATTTACTCATACAAACACAATCTTAATTTGAAGCCAAATTGGAAGAAACACTTTTTGTATTGATTCAGAAAGACCATTATCTTTATGTTCATTGTTATTATCTTTGACCTCCAGTTTCGGTCAATAAAGATGACAGATAAGATGTTATGCTTTCCTCAGATGATCCAAAACGTTGTCTTCCTAAAATGCATCAGACATATATTATGATGAAAACACACACACACACACACACACACACACACACACACACACACACACACACACACACACACACACACACACAAACACTCACATGTGCACGCACGAACATACACATGGACACAAAGACACACACGTTTATGGACTTACGTAGTACATGATCTGTCGCATGTCGGGCGTTAATTAGTTGTTTTTAAAACAATATCATGCTGCATTTGTTTATGCATTTTATTTAACCGTATAGCTATGTTAGTATGTGTTCGTATTTGTCGTTGTTGTTGTTGTATCTCTTTAAGGTGTTTTTGTTGTTGTTGATTGTTGTTTCATTCACATCAATCTGTTTGTTGAATAGGGTAGTGGAATGAATGACCTTTTTTACAATAAAGGGCCCTATTAAAAAGATCTGCATACTTTTTTTATGACAGCTGGAACAGAGCATTACTTAATGTTCTGTTGCTCTGAAATAATATTCTGCAAATTCATAGTTTTGAGTGTGTTTTTTTCATTTTTGAATGATATCTATTAAACACACTTCTCATATTTTGAGTATATATGTTGCCTTGTTACGTCAGAGTGTTAACGTCTTTCTTTTTCAGCATTATTGCTATGCTTATGTTTATTCCGGGTGACCCCAAAAAATGACACCCTCCAAAATGCTAATAACCCTCACACGTGTATAACGCATTCATGAGATCATATCTGGTGTTAAATTCTTGTGATCACAGTTCAGTTTTACAACGTTTTAGTATGTATGACTAGTGAGTTTAGTTTAACGTTTTTTCAAACTTTTGTTTTTAATTCGGAGATTGCCTCAACAGTAGGATGTTTGACACTGGGCAGTAACCACACTCATCCGACATGAACCCTCCAGGCTCCCTTTACATTATGTTTCAATTCATATGGTGCTTGTGGATGATTTTTGTATGCAAGGCGGTTTAGAAGAAGAAAAACAAGAGGTAAAACTCTGGGGTTATAGTGGCTACCACTCAGTGCCAATCCTCTCATATTTGAGTAAATGCTTGAATTTGGAACACATTTTTCAAAGAATGAAAGCGGGACCATTTAACATTGACACTTGAAAGTTTGTGAACTTATTATTTGATATATCAAGCCAAAGTGTACTCAATATGAAGTGAAGAAATGTTGGTGTTATAAGCATTTTAGTGGCTGGCAATCTTTTGGGTCAGCCTGTACAGTTTAGAGAAAAAGTCATTTATTCAGGACAACTTCGACCCAAAGATACGGACCATATTTAATTACATTCAGATCATGTCATAAAACAAATCAAATTGTTTGGTTGTTATGTTATCTAAGAAGGCCTGTTCTCAAAACTTGAAAAGGTTCATTTGTGGAACAAACAAGAAGGTGCTAGAATCCGCACTATTGTTCTTTATAAGGGACACACAGACAAATAAATAAAGCAAAACGTATCCTCAAACAATGTTGCTGTTTATATTAACATGATTCATATTACGCTGTACATATTACGTGAGTCTTTTCCTTTATTGGTCAGTCTGTCCACTACCAAGAATGTGTTTAACAGTGTTATTTTGTTAGATAATGAACTGATAGTAATGGGGGGAGATTGGAATGTTCCTTTGAATCCAAAACTGGACTCTAGCAATCCAAGCAATGTGTATAGAAATAGGAGTAGAACAGAAATAACTGAATTTTTTGAACAGCATGATGTTGTTGACATTTTTAGAGCTATTCATGGTGATGTGAGAAAGTATACTTGGAGAAGAACTAATAGCACACAGAGAAGCCGGCTTGATTATTTTGCTGTCTCTGAACAACTTGGTCTTGTTGTGGATGATGTTAATATCTCACCTGGATATTGCTCAGATCATTCTGTTGTATCTCTGAGTTTTAAAACTGATGTTGTTAAAAGGCATAGATCCTTTTGGAAATTTAATAATGGTTTATTAAAAGATATTGAGTATGTTCGCTTAATTAAGGAATGTATTTTAGAGGTTAAAAAGCAGTATGCTGATCTTGTGTATGATACAGTTAACATTGCAGAGATTGATGATGAGGAGTTACAGTTAACTATTGACGATCAACTATTTTTCGAAATGTTACTTTTAGAGATAAGAAGTAAAACTATGTCGTTTGCAGCGCAGAAAAAGAGAGAAAATTGCAGAAGGGAGACTGATCTGATGGATGAGATTAAGGTTTTAGAAAGTAATCTAAATGATGAGAATGTAATTATTTTGGAACAGAAGCGGCAAGAGTTGTTTCAGTTAAAAAAGAAAAAAGTAGACGGGTTGATTGTTAGATAAAGAGCAAAATGGATTGCAGATGGTGAAAAAAATTCTAAATATTTCTGTAGTCTTGAAAAAAGAAACTTTGTCAAAAAGGCTATGTGTTTTATTGAAAAGGACAATGGCGAACTTTTATGTGACAGTGATGAGATTACTAAAGAAGTTAAATCCTTCTATGCACAGTTGTATGCTTCAAGGAAACATAATATAACGAATGAAGACAGTCCTAATAACTTAGAACATCCTGTTTTGACTGATGAAGAACGTGATGGACTTGAAGGTATTATTTGTAAAGAAGAATTAGTCAAAGCAGTAAAACAACTTAAAAACGATAAAAGCCCCGGATCGGATGGATATTCAGCAGAATTTTTTAAAATTGTTCTTTATTGATCTAGGTGCTTTCTTGCTTCGTTCAACTAATGAAGGTTTTAGAAAAGGTGAAATGTCGGTAACACAACGTCAAGGTGTGATCACCTGTGTACCCAAAGAAGGGAAAGATAAAAGGTTTCTAAAAAATTGGCGTCCTATTACTCTTTTAAATACTGTCTACAAAATAGCTTCCACCTGCATTGCTGAAAGGCTGAAACGTGTTCTCCCAACCATAATTCATGAAGATCAAAAAGGGTTTATGCAAGGTAGGAATATAGGCGAAAATATTCGTTTACTCTATGATTCTATTATTTATGCTAATGAACGACAAGCTGATGGCCTTCTGTTAATGGTAGACTTTGAAAAAGCTTTCGATAGCATTGCATGGTCGTTTATACAAAAAGCACTGAATAAATTTAACTTCGGAAATGATATAAAAAAAATGGATATTAACTTTTTACAGAAATAGTAAATCATGTGTAGCAGTAAACGGACAATATTCAGAGTGGTTTAACCTGGAGAGAGGAACCCGTCAAGGGGACCCTTTGTCTCCTTATATTTTTCTAATTTGTGCCGAAATTATGGCAATAATGATGCGTCAGAATCCAAAAATCAAGGGACTGAATTTTTTTGATGTCGAAATTTTATTGTCACAATATGCTGATGACACTACCTTTTTTCTTGATGGCACCAAAGATTCTTTTTGTGCATGTGTAAAAACACTACAGACGTTTGCTTCTTTGTCAGGTCTAGTTATTAACTATGACAAGTCGTCAGAAGTGTGGATAGGAGCCTCTAAAAATGCTAACGTTAAGTTTATGCCAGAGTATAACTTTGTTTGGAATCCCACTGTTTTCAGAGTTTTGGGTATCTGGTTTTCGACAAACATCGAGGAAATTGTTCCATTAAACTATGAAAACAAGTTTGTGGAGATTAAGAGAATTTTCAACTCGTGGTCCAGAAGGAATTTAACCCCTTTCGGAAAAATAATAGTCATTAAGACTTTGGCATTGTCCAAACTTACCTACCTATTTATGAATTTGCCGGATCCAGATGAGGATTTTCTAGCTAATCTACAGAAACCACTGTTTAATTTTGTTTGGGACGGGAAAATTGACAAAATTAAAAGAACCTCTATGTATCAGGAATACGAAGAGGGGGGACTTAAAATGGTTAACGTGAGAGTTTTTCTATCGTCATTGAAGATAACCTACTAATGAAAGTTTTACATGATGATGGAAAAATTACACAAATTCTCTATGCATTATGTCCTGCTGTCCGAGTTGTGAAACAACGTGGGGGCGAGTTTGCAAATGTACTGATGCAAAGAGTTGTTAATCCTTTTTGGGTTGATGTTTTTAAACATGATAAAAAAACGTGTAACAAATGTATTCCATCTTCTTTTCATGACTTTGTATCTGAATGTCTTTTTTATAATATCAATATATGCAGAGACAAGAAGGTGTTGTTTCTTAGAAGCTGGGCACAATGTGGTATTGTTTCTGTTGGTCACTCGCTGAAGGAAGATGGATTTTTGACCTATGATGAATTTAGCAGAAAATACCCAAATGTGACTGTTAATTTTTTGTTATATCAAGGAATAGTACGGGCTGTTAAGAAGTATCAATGTAAGCTAGAAATTGACTTTTGTGATAACTTTTTGGTAAGTGACCCATGTGTTTGGCAGTGCTTGGCCAATGGTGGTTCTAAACATGTCTATGGATATTTGATTAAGAGTACTGATCCTCTGAAATGTATTGAAAAGTGGTCAGCTGCACTGAACTGTAATGTAGATGTCAATAAGATTTTTTCTAAAAATTAAAAGAACAACTGAGGACGTACGTCTCAGATGGTTTCAGTATAGACTGATATATAGAATTATACCCACCCAGCGTTTTTTGCATCTGAGAAAAATTGTTGAATCTCCTATTTGTATTTTCTGCGGACAGCAGGAGGAAACGATAGAACATCTTTTTTGGGACTGTACAAAAACACTGATTTCCTTCAGTGGATGCGAGACAATTTTGTACATTGTACTAATGTTAGACTGTATAAGCAACTTATTATCTGTGGCTACCAAACAAACTGTGTGACGGACAAAACCTTTGATTTGTTCCTTCTAATCGCAAAATACCACATTTATACATCTAAAATACGTGCGACCTGCCCCCATTTTCAGGTTCTTGTTTTAACTCTAAAACAAAGATTTTTGGCAGAGAAGCACAATGCATTGGTTAACAATGAGTTAACTTCTTTCAACAGAAACTGGAGTCTGTACAGGCATGCGTTTGAATGATTTTTTTATTTTTTTTTATTTTTTATTTTTTGGTAAAATTATTTGTGTAGGCAAACTGTAAAGCCTGGTCACCGCTCGCTATCCTCTTTCTCTTCTTTCCCTGATCCCTATTCTCTTCTGTCACTCTTCTTTCTTTCTCTCTCTTTTCTCTTTATCTTTTTTGTATTAGTCATAACTTGACTAAATGTAAAAACATCACTCCCCGCCCCTAAAGAACAAAGGAAAAACAACGCAAATGCAAACTAAGCCACGACAATTTTTTAACAGGGAAGTCTTTAAAATCGACAATGTCGGGATTGTTTTAAAATGTGTAACTATTAAAAGTTCCTTGAATTAACTTGTTTGAGTCTTCATTTTTGCAATGTCATTCTTTCGATAACACCTAATGTATACTGTCTTTTTTATCTGGATTTTCATTACTTTCACATATGTTACACATTGTTTCTATTCTTGCACAACGTTCAACTGTTAAACTGCTATTATATTAGATAGCGCAAAACGCAATTCATGCTGTGCTTACAATTATTTCGCAAATTAAACTTAACTGGGATACATTCCTATTGATGTGTGCGTGTTTAATTAATGTGATTGGTTCAGTGCATGAGTGTGTGTGTGTGTGTGTGTGTGTGTGTTTGTGTGTGTGTGTGTGTGTGTGTGTGTGTGTGTGTGTGTGTGTGTGTGTGTGTGTGTGTGTGTGTGTGTGCCAACCAGAGCGTGTGTCGCTCTGTAAGTTTAGAGCTGTCTGTCGGTATATGTTCACATGTGAGAGGATGTGGGTACAAAGAGAGATATTGGTTATGTACGTGTGCAGACACAGACATTATTTTCCTCCCTTTACTTTATGGATTACTTTACTTTGTTACCTATTACCGAACACCACCGTTTCTGCTGGAAAGGATAAAGAATGTACTAACGGAATGTGTACCATCTGGAAAATCATTTAAATTGACATTACTCAGCCGGTGGTTTCACATAAATTTTAATTGTTGGGGCACTTTCTACATGACCGGTTGGACTGTGAGGGCTGTTCGTATCCATTCTGCTGGTTCCTTCTTTTCTATGTCTCAAATGATCGTTGCGTTTTTCCGCATCTATGGTCTAATTTGCTCGATTAAGAACGGTTGCCTGCCGTTAAACCACAGTTATTTGGCTTCGACTTCGTTTCGAAACGAACAAGCTTATGGTTACTCTTGCCCCCCGCGGGTTAGGGGGAGTCCCATATTGGTTGGGACGAGAAAGAATTTACCCGATGCTCCCCAGCATGTCGTAAGAGGCGACTAACGGATTCTGTTTCTCCTTTTACCCTTGTTAAGTGTTTCTTGTATAGAATATAGTCAATGTTTGTAAAGATTTTAGTCAAGCAGTATGTAAGAAATGTTAAGTCCTTTGTACTGGAAATTTGCATTCTCCCAGTAAGGTACTATATTGTAGGCCTACTACGTTGCAAGCCCCTGGAACAAATTTTTGATTAGTGCTTTTGTGAACAAGAAACAATTGACAAGTGGCTCTATCCCATCATACCCCTTCCCTCCGTCGCGATATAACCTTGAACGGTTGAAAACGACGTTAAACACCAAATAAAGAAATAAATAAATGGTTACTCTTGTCTTGTCACCTATGTGGGAGCCAAAGGTTTCTCACTCTTCTTCAATGGCAACTGCTACACCCGACCCTGGATCTTCTCCTTCTTGGAGTATGATCCGGAGGGAACGGTATGGACCAAAGCACAGGACTGGCTCTATCTGCTCCGCTCTTGTGACTGCAGTGCTGAGGAGAGCCTGTCAGGTAAACAACTTGCAAAGTCACAATGAACTTCACTTGGTGTATCAGTCAGTCTGGTCGTTTGGGTAAAGGAAAAATTGCGCGTCTACTGTTCTCCTGGAACGTCTGCATAGATCATGCCACTTTATATAAGCCTTAGTTCACAGGCTAGGCTTCTGGCGCCAGATATTGACTCTCCCATAGACCTCTTAGTGTTGGCTTCATGCTGGGATCATAACTGTGTAGGGGAGGTGGTCCTTGGCAGATTTCATATCGCAACTGGTATCAACTGGTAGCCGGGTTTTGTCCTGTTCCGTCAAGCCTTTTGCTCAGTCTTTACAGGCAACATAACAGTTGTCGTCTACGTTAAAACGCAGGGAAGGGGAAGGGGGAGGGGATCACAGTTGGTTTCAAGCACTTGGTGAGTATCTCCATTCTCTTGTGTGTCTACGTACGGCTTGCCTTCCTCCCCTCCTATTATATACACGCTGGTACTCAAGTGCAGGTCAAGCACCTCCCAAAGAGGACTGGTGTAGGTATGCTTCGTGCATGCACAAAGGTAATAGGCCTACTCCTGTCAACTCAGTGTCAAGAATGTTTGATCATCTGTTGTAAACACCGGTGAATCAGTTGTTTCAGCCTTTGATGATGCACTGCGCATCAAATCTAAATTTAGACAAGCGTTTCAAGTTAACACGACTTCGGGCATCTTTTTCAATTACGCAAACTGTCTTGTGTTCCACGTGGGGAATGAATGAATCAGTCAAAGGGAATTAATGTTATTCTCCTTCCACACACGCTTTTCTTAACGCAAGACGGTGTTATCTCCCTTGTACTGAAGATCAAAACTGAAGTGCAAGTGTCTGGTCAACAATCAGTGAAACAAGCAGCTCCCAAGCAATTTGGTTTTCGCGCTTTGATAAACTACAGAGAGAGAGAGAGAGAGAGAGAGAGAGAGAGAGAGAGAGAGAGAGAGAGAGAGAGAGAGAGAGAGAGAGAGAGAGAGAGAGAGAGAGAGAGAGAGAGAGAGTGTGTGTGTTACTTTCTGTATTTCTGTCTATCTGTGTTTACCTGCCTGTGTATAAGAGAGAGAGAGAGTGTGTGTGTGTGTGTATGTGTGTGTGTGTGTGTGTGTGTGTGTGTGTGTGTGTGTGTGTGTGTGTGTGTGTGTGTGTGTGTGTTACTAAGCGGTTTACTCATATTTTTGGTATTGTGTATTATTGTAAATAGAATAGACTATAGCGATGGTCAGATATTGGAAAGGGCTATAGGCTGCATACCGTCACGTTGACCGCAGTTGAACCTTTGTGTAACTGACAAGGTTTTTCACGTGCAAGTGATGCAGACGACAGCTCACTGGCAATGTCATAGCAAGAACGACTTTGTAAAATCAGTCGCCGTCAAGGAGCCAAGCTCGACTCATGTTTTTCGTAACACTTTAGCAGACGGGCTCCTGTTTTAGGTATCTGACTGAAGAAGGATGAAGACTGACGAACTTTCCCTATCAGCTTACATGATATCTTCCATTTTCATATTCATGCCAGGCCGGCGACTGTACTAAATGTTGGCTTTACACTCTTTTGAGGTATGTTTGAAACCGGTTATATTTTCATGTCATGTTGTCGTATGTGAGAAGAGTGACTGTTTCTGTGTTTAACGTTATTGTGTAGGCCTAAGCTATTGTGCTACACTGCTTAAACATGTGAGGGTTTTACGTAACGTTTTCTTGGCTTTAGAAAACAGGAATTAACGTGTAAATAATTATATTGGCTCATGCAGCTTAATATGTTGGACGAGTGAGTATTTTTATTGTGCGAGTGAAAGAAACTAAAGACAAGTTGACTTATGGACTATAAACTTTACAGTGTTCCAACTGGAGGGTTTTCATCGACGGAGGCTGAACTGAACTGGTGACTGCGGCTTGGTGTACATGACCATGGCATGGAGAGCTGGCAGACTACAGTTAGCCGCCGAGACAAACTGGAAGGATCAAGGACTACGTCAAGCAATGGTTGCGGTGTCGTGAGGACTGGTGCACCCTTGTCAGTCGTCTGAAGGACTTACAGCCATACCAACATCTTGAGGGCCGAAAGATGGCAGTAGGGTAACGTACAGTAGAATACCTATTCGTCTTACCTGTTAAGCTGCTTTGTTTGAGCCAAAAGGTGTCTGCGTCTTGGACTGTAGAGTTTCTTGCGGTGTTGTCGGCCTAGAGTACTGGTCGAGGCCCGGAAATGATTTTGTGATGTAAAAAGCTTTGTAAACAATAATAATTAGTCTTGGCAGTGTCAAGATCCATTTAACACCAGGTTTTTGCGTGTGTGAGTGCGTGTGCGCTTGTGCCTTGTAAGCTACTGTAGCGGACAGCTATTCAGATTACATTCAAGCCTGTAAACAAATACTAAACTTATAGAGTGGTGTAGAGACTCTTATGATTGTCTAGAAACCGGCCAATACCACTCCATAACAGTGTGTACGTATGTGTGTGTGTGTGTGTGTGTGTGTGTGTGTGTGTGTGTGTGTGTGCATGTGAGTGTGTTTGTGTATGTTTGCCTCAGTGCGTGTGCGTGTGAATGTGTGACTACGACAAAGTATTTGCTTATAATGATAGATGCATTCTACGAATATCTTTGAACGATTATGTGCGGCAACCAGAAAACTTTGAAGGTTTATGATTGCAATTGATAGTGATAGTTTTGAAACGTGAATTGAAGCACATGCATTCCTGAGAAAGATACCTTGTTTGACAATAATATTCTTTGAATTTGACCAGAGCTACGTTTCTAACGTCAAATTTCACCACAATAAATGTAGGCCCTATAGTCTTCCAACAAAGAAACTTGACACAGGTAAACATTTAATTTGTTTTAAATATGTTAGAGGAACGCAATGGCAAAAAATTCAGTTGGAAGTCTGTCAATTACATTGTTGCAAACCACTAAACCACAAAAAGAACATCATTGAACCGAGACATTACTGGGTGGTCGCCCTTTTATTGAATTGCAAAAAGATTGTATGCACGAAAATCACGTGCATGGCGCCGTGATGTTTTTGCCTCTGTCTGAGCCTCAAGTGGCAGAGATGAAAAAGCCATACTAACCGCAATTTTGTGATACTCCCTGCGCCTGCAATTAATGTGCGGAAAATGCCACGACTGACTTAAGGCCATCGCCATAATGCTATTGGCCGGTTCAGTGCAAGCAGATGCAACTCAACAAGATGTTGCAAGGCATTTTGATGTGTCTCGACAAACTGTATGTGCACGATGGAACCGCTTAAATGCCACTCAAAGTGTACAGGACAGACCAAGGTCAGGCCAACCTAGAGTCACCACACGGGCTCGGGATCGGTATATCAGGGTGCGACAGCTCCGTGAACGTTTCACCATACCGCTACGCAGAGTCTGGGGTTGCCTCTCCCAAAAATAAAACTTGAAAAAAGAAACATCGTGGCGCCATACACATGGTGTTTTGCAGACAATAATTTTGCAATTCAATAAAAGGGCGACCACCCAGTAAAGTCTCGGTTCAATGATGTTCTTTTGTGGTTTAGTAGTTATCAACAATGTAACTGACAAACTTTTTGGTGCTTTCCTCTAACATATGTGACCCTCCACCACGAAATGAGTCGCATGTCACCTTTGCATGATTTTCATATTTTTACATTTTCCTAAAGAGTTTGTTATGCTCTATCCAGTGGTGAAACCCGTTTTAGAAAAGAGCGAAAACTGTTTGAGTTATAAGCCTGTGGCTAAGGCAAAAAAAAAATTGTCTGTTTCTGGTCACCCGACCGACCCTAAATTTCGGCGCCGACCCTAAACTATTTTTTTCCAAACTCAAAATTTTTTGGTTTTTTGTTTGGTGGTAAAGGACAGGGTGAGAAAATGAACAACAAAAACGTGTAAAAACGAAAGTCCGCTGACAATGTGTAAATGTGCTGAGTGTCTTGTCTCTATGTACATGTATAGTGAATCCAGTCTCTTTGCGCGATTTTTAAAGTTAGTTTTATTGGTCTACATTTGGGTAAACAAAAACAAAAACAAAAAAACAAAAACCTACCTTCCGACCCTATTTGTTTTAGCCATGTTACCAGAAACAGACAATTTTTTTTTTTTTTTTGCCTAAGGTGACCCTCACACTGTTACCATACACTCCCCGGACTTATATTAAGCCCAGCGCAGAACCGCGCGAGGTGACATGCGACTCATTTCGTGGTGGAGGGTCACATATTTGAAAAAATCAATGCTTACCTGTGTCAAGTTTCTTTTTTTGGGAGAGTATATTTTGGATTGCCAATCAGGATAAGATACGGGGACATTTGGCAAAATGCATTTTCTTAACAAAAGTAACGTTACTGACATTTTTTTATTTGGCTGAACACTGTTTTAGTCTCAAACGATTATAGCGCGTTGAATGGGTGTTTCCAACTGTCAAACAAAATCATTACTAGACCAACTGGATGTTGTGGGTGTAATGACCCGTGGCAAAAATACTTTCAAAATGGCGTCAAGAGTCTTTGTCGGTTCACATAAAATCAAGTAACACATTCTATTTCATAGTCAGCATCTAAAATATCGTATTAGGTTGTTGTTTTCTGACTTGATACCATCCTTGCAGGCCGTTGAAGAAAGTTAAACAGTTTTTAGAGGTACCCCAGCGACAGTCAAAACCTTCCAACCAGCAAATGTTACTCCAGCTCTTCGTTGGTGCCGATCAGAAATGCACGTTTTTTGTGTGTGTGGTGTTTTTGTTCTTTTTTAAACTGTGTTCTTGAGCACTGACCTCACATGTTCTATAGGACCAAGTTCTGGTGACTGATCAGGCCAAGTTAAACATAATGTTGTTTGCTGTATCTGCCCGGTGTTTGAGAATATTGATTTAGGAGCTGACACACTCTCTTTTTGAAATGTACAGTGTAGCAAAACAAACAATCAGTGAACAGATGGTTGGAAATGTTGTTCAAGTGTTAATCACAATGTCATTTCTGATAGTATGTACGTCCCAGACCATTATTTCTAGTCCTTTAGTCAGGGCCTGTGGAGCATGGCCGATACACAGACGGGCGCAGTGGCGCGGTGGGAAGACGTCGGCCTCCTAATCGGGAGGTCGTGAGTTCGAATCCCGGTCGCTGCCGCCTGGTGGGTTAAGAGTGGAGATTTTTCCGATCTCCCAGGTCAACTTATGTGCAGACCCGCTAGTGACTTAACAACCCCTTTCGTGTGTACACGCAAGCACAAGACCAAGTGCGCACGGAAAAGATCCTGTAATCCATGTCAGAGTTCGGTGGGTTATAGAAACACAAAAATACCCAGCATGCCTCCCCCGAAATCGACGTATGCTGCCAGAATGGCGGGGTAAAAACGGTCATACACATACGAATCCACTCGTGCTAAAAACATGAGTGAATGTGGGAGTCTAAGCCCATGAACGAAGAAGGCCGATACACACCTTTAACGCCTTCCATCTGTGACGAATTTTAAACTTCTTTCCGGAAGATTGCATGCCATTTGCAAAAATCTCTGTAATGATCAGAAATATGACCTTGAGTACTTCTTGTTTGAAGGTATAGGTTCCTGAAATTCCCCAAAACACGCTTCGTCATTGCTGAAAGACAGCGTCTTTTGTGGTAGAAACCCTCACAATTAAAACAAACACCTCACGTTTTCGACCGCACATGCTATTGACACCTGCAACAGTAGGAATCTCGTTACCTGACAAAACATATACAAAGTAACATGTTTCGGAGTATTATAAACTTCGCCTAAAATATATTGCAACAAATTTCGCACCGAAATAAAAGCATTGTCCCGTGTCATTTCATTCAAACTTTACATGCCAGTTAAGGCCGTTCACTTGACTATCTGGATCACCTTTTGGATTGAAGATTTTTTCATATGGATCACGTGACCGTGGCTAAAATAAGGGTACCCTCAAAATCGACTGGATAAAAACGAAAAGGCCCAATTAAAAATCTACCAAAAATCACAATATGCCAATCTTTGCAATTTTTACATTTACGAAGAAAGCCAAATCAATTATCTACCCCGAACAGGTTGTTTTATTTTTAGCTACCTTACGTATTACGTGTGCTATTATTACTGCTGCAGGTGTTGATCGCATGGGCGGTCAAAACCGGAACTTTTTTCGTCATGTTTTAGGAGTATTGTGACAAAAAGCGCTGCATTTCAGCAATGACTGGGTGGATTGCTTTGAACCTTTGGAATGTATTACCAACATACTAGATGTACTTCAAATACAATATTGGATTGTTCACTTACACACCTTCTTCGGATATGAGAAAGAACCAGTCAGTTTAGATTTACTTTTTGTTCAATGCTCGCAGCGAATGTGATCCAGCCTGACTGGAAGGGCTAGACAGGTTTTTACCTAGTGAACATACGCAAAACGTATCGTTCACGTTGTTTTTGGTTTTAAAATATTTCCTATGATTAAACAGCGGACATCGCCCTCGAACTGCATCACAATCGTGAATCTAATGGTGACAAATTCGGAATAACAATGGGTTATTTAATTCATACGTAATATCGAAAAACCATAAATAGAATCATACTTCATAATCAGATTTGTTCAGGATTCTAAATATACACTTAAGTCTTCGTCTGAAATTTCAGCATCACTGCTTGAGTATGTCATGTACGCTACGGGCTGGTATCTTCAGTTTACGTGGGCAGATGTATTCACATTCATGGTCAGCAGCGAAAAGACTGATCCGAAATGTCAACATAAGATGGTGTGTCCTTTTAATTAAAGAAGAGGGCTAGGGTAAGAGGGGGGGGGGTGTTTATGGTGTGCACCCGTGTTCTATGTGGGGTGCACCCTGGTCAAGTGCTGGCCGCATGTCGGGTGCATCCGGGTACAATAAGGGGTGCGCCCTGGCTCAAAGTGGGCTGTATGTTACCTCATTACCAACTAAAACGGCCTCAAAAACCCTCATTTACAGCTTCGTAGAGGAATGACACCTACACCATTCTGCAGGCCGTAATGTCACCGTTAGACCAAATATGTGAACACAACTGACTGATTTGGATGCAGATTTGATTGTTCTTTCTACTGGCGTGCTGACGATGTTTGTGTTTGCAGTTCTGATTTGTTTGTTCAATTTTAACGCGGGAACCTTGATTTTTGAGTCACTTGAGAAAATGTGACTCTATGTAATCGGTCAGTGTTAGTCTGTCCGGCCGGCCGGCCGTCCGGCCGGCCGTCCGGCCAACCGTCCGTAGACACCACCTTAACGTTGGACTTTTCTCGGAAACTATCAAAGCGATCGGGCTCATATTTTGTTTAGTCGTGACCTCCAATGACCTCTACACTTTAACGATGGTTTCGTTGACCTTTGACCTTTTTCAAGGTCACAGGTCAGCGTCAAAGGAAAAATTAGACATTTTATATCTTTGACAAAGTTCATCGGATGTGATTGAAACTTTGTAGGATTATTCTTTACATCAAAGTATTTACATCTGTAGCCTTTTACGAACGTTATCAGAAAAACAAGGGAGATAACTAGCCTTTTCTGTTCGGCAACACACAACTTAACGTTGGGCTTTTCTCGGAAACTATAAAAGTGACCGGGCTCAAATTTTATGTGAACGTGACTCCCAGTGACCTCTACACTTTGACGTCTGCTTTGGTGACCTTTGACCTTTTTCAAGGTCACAGGTATGTCTTGAAGGAAAAAAATTGAAATATCATATCTCTGAAACTATTCATCGGATTTGATTCAAACTTTATAGGATTATTCTTTACATCAAATTATTTACATCTGTATTGTGTTGTGAATAGCAATTTCTTCCTGTCCATCTGATGCCTCATATAATATTCAGAACTGCGAAAGTGACTCGATCGAGCGTTTGCTCTTCTTGTTCGGCAATTTGGTTTTAAATGGGGGGTGTTTGTGTTAAAGACGATGTACTACGTCTGTGAACAGACAAGCTGCACATGTATTTAACTTGCAGATACCAAAACTACATAATTAGTTCTCCCTTCCAAGGGAATTGCCACCGCACTTACCATTCTTGCGAGGGTGGAGGGAGGAAAAGGGAGAGAGGGACTGTCCCAATTGTTTTGCTCACACAGTGCAGTCTAAGTATCTCGGGCATACACGATTTGATTGTCTAAACAGTGCATGCGAAACATAACATACACAGGAAATGACGAGGTCAGGCTGACTGGACCTGGCGTCAAGTATCCCAAAAAAGGCATTCAGGCCACGGATTCATTTACCGTGTTTATTATATCCAATTCAAACAGCCAACTTTTTGCAAGCACAGACTAATTATGGAACAGCGTTTGACTGACCGCTCCTCCTCTTCTTCTACTTTCATCTCAACGCTAGTTGTGGTCGTGGTCGTGGTCGTGGTCGTGGTCGTTGTTGTTGTTGTTGTTGTTGTTGTTGTTGTTGTTGTTTTTGTTGTTGTTGTTGTTGTTGTTGTTGTTGTTGTTATTGTTGTTGTTGTATAGAGGGGGAATCGAGACGAGTGTCGTGGTCTGTGTGTGTGGAGCGATTGAGAGTAAACTACTGGACTGATCTTTATGTGATTTGACATGAGAGTTCCTGGGTATGATATCCCCAACATTTTTTTTTTCATTTTTTGGATTAATGTCTTTGATGACGTCATATCCGGCTGTTTGTAAAAGTTGAGGCATCACTGTCACACCCTCATTTTTCAATACATTTGATTGAAGTTTTGGCCAAGCAATCTTCGACAAAGGCCGGACTTTGGTATTGCATTTCAGCTTAGAGGCTTACAAATTAATTGATGACTTTGGTCATTCAAAATCTGAAAATTGTAATTAAATTTTTTTTGTGCATAAAACGATCCAAAATTACGTTCATCTTATTCTTCATTATTTTCTGATTCCAAAAACATATAATTATGTTATATTCGGATTAAAAACAAGCTCTGAAAATTAACAATATAAAAATTATTATTAAAACAAATTTTCCGAAATCGATTTAAAAACAATTTCATCGAATTCCTTGTCTGTTCATGATTACAAAAACATATAGATATGATATGTTTGGATTAAAAACACGCTCAGAAAGTTAAAACGAGAGGTACAGAAAAGCGTGCTATGCAGCACAGCGAAACCACTACCGCGCTAAACAGGCTCGTCAATTTTACTGCCTTTTGCACGAACGGCGGACTAAGTTCATTGTGAAAAAATGCAGTGCGTTCAGTTTCATTCTGTGAGTTTCACAGCTTGACTAAATGTAGTAATTTCGCCTTACGCGACTTGTTCTTCTTGTTAAAACGACTGTCACAATTCCCAAGAATAAGAGACAAAGCCGCATAGGCCCAAGTAACAAAAACAAATGCTCATGAATACGATTCGCTTTCGTCACTGGAACACCCCTTTTAAGACACCCTCCGAATAGAAGACTCCCTCCCTTTAAAGACCCCCACCCCCTACCAGTATGGCTTCCTCTTAGTTTACCACATACCCCCCTCCCAATCCCGCCCAAAGAGAAGACTCCTTCCCTTTAATACCCTGTATGTCAGATTTTCTTTTCATAATCTCTGTAAATGTACCCCGGTTGTAAGACTGCCTCCTTCAGGGCGTAGATTGACCCTGAGGTTTGTTTCCTTAGCTGTGTGTGTGTGTGTGTGTGTGTGTGTGTGTGTGTGTGTGTGTGTGTGTGTGTGTGTGTGTGTGTGTGTGTGTGTGTGTGTGTGTGTGTGTGTGTGTGTGTGTGTGTGCGTGCGTGCGTGCGTGCGTGCGTGCGTGCGTGCGTGCGTGCGTGCGTGCGTGCGTGCGTGCGTGCGTGCGTGCGTGCGTGCGTGCGTGCGTGCGTGCGTGCGTGCGTGCGTGCGTGCGTGCGTGCGTGCGTGCGTGCGTGCGTGCGTGCGTGCGTGCGTGCGTGCGTGCGTGCGTGCGTGCGTGCGTGCGTGCGTGCGTGCGTGCGTGCGTGCGTGCGTGCGTGCGTGCGTGCGTGCGTGCGTGCGTGCGTGCGTGCGTGCGTGCGTGCGTGCGTGCGTGCGTGCGTGCGTGCGTGCGTGCGTGCGTGCGTGCGTGCGTGCGTGCGTGCGTGTGTGTGTGTGTGTGTGTGTGTCATATCTAAAAAAAACGTATATGTTTGCCCGTTTGCAAAAGTTGACGCCGCACCGTCACGGCCAGAGCTTTTTTTTAAATAATTGTCTTCAAATGTGTGTCACGCAACCTTCGACTCAGTCCGGACTATGTATTGCATTTCAGTTTCGTTAACGAAAGGTTTATTCATAATTATGCGGGGATTTTCTCCCTTTTTTACAATTGGAACTTTGGAGTCCAAAAGCTGTAGCTTCACAAACATCGGAGATAATTTCAACGTTAAGTTTTTATGAATCGATCATGTCCCCGCTGTGATCTCAATATTTGACCAGGGTCAACCAAACTGGGGTCACGCTGGGAGTTAACAAACCTTAGCAGTGTGCACAGTTTTAAAGCTCTAGCTTAAAAAAAAACAAATCCAAGATAACCTAAATGTTTGCACATAAGTTGACCTGGGAGATCGGAAACATCTCCATCTTAACCCACCAGGCGCGGCCGGGATTCGAATCCAGGACCTTCCGCTTTGGAGGCCGGCGTCTTACCACCAAGGCATTGCGCCTGTCATGTTTTGATATGAGATTTGCAATAGATATCAAGCATTTTTAAATATTCTCTTGCTATTAGATTTTCTCCTTAACAGCTCCTCCTCGGTGTTTCTACACACACTTGGCATACCATAATATGTCATGACATATACATTGTGGTCAACAAACATCCAGGCCTTGTTTGATTACTCCACATTGTGATTGTGTCTGAATATTTACATACTGTTTAAACTTTCATCAGTTATTTCTCTCAGGTATAATATGTGCTTCCATTTGTACAGATTTTCCATTGCTTTTTGCTCATGTACTGAAATTGTGCATATTTTGTGTGATGAGCGTACGAGCAACGTGGCTCGATATAGAAACACTGTGACGTTACCGGTCCATGCTTGGAAAGTTTGATTTTATTCAACGACAAAACAGCTAATACTAATGAGCCCAGGCTCATGTTCCTCTTACACCTGTGTTGGTTATCACTTGTTAATCTAAAGAAAAGGTTGGGAAAATCAGGTCATCAAAATTAAGTGCCCACGGTTGGACTCTTCCTTTAAAAAACAATAAGGTCATGTATACTGAAAACATTGAAAGAAATGACTGTTTTATTTTGACCCGGCATGTGTTGGTTCTTCTTTATGTCTGAGTGTCTTTTCGACATTTAAGCTTGTAACTTTTTTCCATGACATTTTGATCAGCTGTTATGTATTCTATTGCTATTTTGTTAGACTCTACAAAAGGAACCCTCGTAGCCCATGATAATTCGTATTCAAGACATATGATATTAAGCCGATGTTTGTATTGTTGAACATGTTATTTGTATTTTAGATCAAAATATATAATTTTACTCAAATCGACACAGCCATTCTTTGTCGGGTCTGCGCTAATTACTGTCGGGATATGTGCCAAATGTCATATTTTGATCAAAATACAAATAATACAAAAATATTATTTGTATCTTGTTCTTCTTCTTCTGCGTTCGTGGGCTGAAACTCCCACGTACACTCGTGTTTTTTGCACGAGTGGAATTGTACGTGTATGACCGTTTTTTACCCCATCCATTTAGGCAGCCATACGCCGTATTCGGAGGAAGCATGCTGGGTATTTTCGTGTTTCTATAACCCACCGAACTCTTACATGGATTACAGGATCTTTTTCGTGCGCACTTTGTCTTGTGCTTGCGTGTACACACGGGGGTGTTCGGACACCGAGGAGAGTCTGCACACAAAGTTGACTCTGAGAAATAAATCTCTCGCCGAACGTGGGGACGAACTCACGCTGACAGCGGCCAACTGGATACAAATCCAGCGCGCTACCGACTGAGCTACATCCCCGCCCACCGGGGATTTGTATCGATTCATTGTTATGAGAATGTCTTCGTTTTTTGATAATTGAACGTACACTCTTTATTGGTATTGGCAAGCAGCCTAAGTATGGTTCAAAGAACGAAAATCCTGTAAACCCAATACAGTGACTCTTAATCTGCTTTTGTTATAATTGTAGTATTTGTACAATTTGTTTGCTAACTTGGAAGCTACTTCAATTATGTTCTGGATTCTTCTTCATGTATAACTTACACGTTGTTTTCAAATAAACCTTCTGCTGCTTTTTTCAAGATCAGTTTTCTTATCACCCAATGTCAATACGAAGCAACCAACAAATGTTGAAATGTTCAAAAACAATGGTGGCTTTTTAGTTCAATATTTGTGTTTTTGTGTAGCTTTATCGTTCACCAAATCGGGATAATCGGTGCCCGTTGTGACTTAGAAAAAGCTTATACTGTTATAGTCGTACAATATATGTTTGTATTCAAGCTACATGACGGTTATATAGATATCGGTAAAGTGTATGCCGGGTGCTTGCATTTCACCTAACGACAGAGCCAGGAGTCACCTGACGCCCTGGTAATGTTTGTCCTGAAGTTTGCTCCTGTTATGTGGGCGAAAACCGTATGACAAGTTGGAACATTGACTGTTTCTCTTTTGCCCGTAACGTCGGTTATCAATCCTACAAGTCTTCTTTTTTATATTTAGTCAAGTTTTGACTAAATATTTTAACATCGAGGGGGAATCGAAACGAGGGTCGTGGTGTATGTGCGTGTGTCTGTCTGTCTGTCTGTCTGTGTGTGTGTGTAGAGCGATTCAGACTAAACTACTGGACCGATCTTTATGAAATTTGGCATGAGAGTTCCTGGGTATGAAATCCCCGAACGTTTTTTTCATTTTTTTGATAAATGTCTTTGATGACGTCATATCCGGCTTTTCGTGAAAGTTGAGGCGGCACTGTCACGCCCTCATTTTTCAACCAAATTGGTTGAAATTTTGGTCAAGTAATCTTCGACGAAGCCCGGGGTTCGGTATTGCATTTCAGCTTGGTGGCTTAAAAATTAATTAATGACTTTGGTCATTAAAAATCTGAAAATTGTAAAAAAAAAAAAAATTTTTTTAAAACGATCCAAATTTACGTTTATCTTATTTTCCATCATTTGCTGATTCCGAAAACATATAAATTTGTTATATTCGGATTAAAAACAAGCTCTGAAAATTAAATATATAAAAATTATTATCAAAAATTTTTTTTCGAAATCAATTTAAAAACACTTTCATCTTATTCCTTGTCGGTTCCTGATTCCAAAAATATATAGATATGATATCTTTGGATTAAAAACACGCTCACAAAGTTAAAACGAAGAGAGGTACAGAAAAGCGTGCTATCCTTCTCAGCGCAACGAATATCCCGCTCTTCTTGTCAATTCCACGGGCACTGCCTTTGCCACGGGCGGTGGAGTGACGATGCTACGAGTATACGGTCTTGCTGCGTTGCGTTGCGTTCAGTTTCATTCTGTGAGTTCGACAGCTACTTGACTAAATATTGTATTTTCGCCTTACGCGACTTGTTTCCCTTTGTGGCCTCTTCGCTAGAGTAGGCTAGACTCAAGCGCACTGCAGCAGGAAACAAGGCCCTGTACATAAACTAAACACTTGTGAGTGTTGGTTTAGGGATATTCGTGTGAAAAAAGGACCCCAAAATTGGATCAAATAACATTCCCGTAGGAAGTTACTGTTTTTGCGCCTATTTCCCGAGACAAATACTTTCAGCCATGGTGTCGATGCACAAGGAGTTCCTCCTGCACACAAATGACTGCAGCAACAGCACTGATGGTCGTGTCATTTCAAATGATAGTGCACGTAAAAAGTACGTCCGTACTGTTACATATATGACGTTTTTGATCTCAGGACCATAAGATGTAAGAAATTGACATGTATCGATATTCCGCAGTTAGCTCACGGCCGACCATAAGAAAAGTGAAAAGTGTTCACTTTTAAATCTTTTTGTGTCAGCTGCAAGGACACCCGGACAGTACCAAAAAATGAAATGGTCGCTTCTTATTGACATCTAGCGTATTAGTATGAATGCGCGCGCACGATTCTTTAACTGTTTCTTTTTGCGTGTACGTTTGTAATGCCACTCTTTGCTTTGTGTGTGTGTGTGTGTGTGTGTGTGTGTGTGTGTGTTCATTTCCACGTTTATGTATGTATGTATGTGTCGGTGTTGGTGCATGAATAGAGTTAAAAACAAAAACAGTGTTAAACGCATGTATGTACAGAACAGGACATTTGGAATAAACACATTATCAATACAAGAATAAATAGGGATACTTTCCCGCAGTGGGGCACTGCGGTTATGAAATTAAAGGCCCCTCCTGTTTTTGGAACCGCAGGAGCTTTCTAGTTTGCTGTTAGGTAGATTTTTGGTTCCTCTTTCCTGTCATGCTCTCTTTTTCTTCATGAATTCTTTTCTTTTTTCTGCCTTCTTGCTCATTCACCTGTATTTTTTCCAAAAAATCTCTTCTCTTGCCGCTTGTCTCACGATTCATGTATAGTTTAATCTGTTAGTGTTCTGATGTAAGCCCAGCAGTAGATAGGTTAAGCCTATTTTAACATACTGGAAACTGGTAATCTTCCAGTAGGTATTAATTTAGTTTTACTAAAGCCTGCTGGGACACAAGTAATGGGTTAGTGCATTTGTAAACAGGAATCGCTTGACAAGTGGCCCCCTTCATCCCCCCCTTCCTCGTCCTGATATGGCTCTACGTAGTCGGCTGGACGTTAAGCAACAAATAAACAAACAAACAAACAAATAGGGATACTTATGTGTGGCAATAAACAGTTTAAGTTGGTCGACAGCAACGCAAGTGGCAACGAGGAAGATGAAGACGAGGACGAGAAGAATGATTAAGACGACGACAAAATGCTTCGGTAATTGACTACTCGTGTCATGTAGGTTGAAGTCAACCCAATAGGGGCAACACGGAAGATAACTGAAGCTAGTAATATTAGGAGGAAGAGAAAATGCTGAAGCCTGAGAATAGGAAGTAGAATTAAAATAGGTCGTTTGCCCAATTGACATGTTGGAAATTAGTGTGTCAAGAGGGCAGGTACCCGATCAAGTTCAGTGTTCTTAACTTACCACATAAACAAACGCCCTTTCTTTTCTTCTTCTTCTTTCTTGTCGTTCGCTGTTAGATCGTCAGTCCGGACTGCAGGGCGAAACGTGCTGTCCTCTCGGCCTTTCAGTTCAATACTTGCACTTGAAGTCACGTTTTTACTCACCCTATTCAAAGTCGCATCAAAACATTCAGTCAACCTGACGGAACGGAATTTACAGAAAGGAACTGAATGCGCAGCATTTCACAAACACACACACACACACACACACACACACACACACACACACACACACACACACATATACACACACACACACATACACACACACACACACACACAACACACACAAACGAACCCACATATATACACACACACGCACGCACACACACACACACACACACACACACACACACACACACACACACACACACGCACGCACACAAACCACGACATTTGTCTGGATTCATGGTCTATCAGAAAAACTTCAGTCAAAACACGACGTAACGGAACAAGGTCAAGAAACCCAAGCTCCAAAAGAGAAGTGTCGCAAGCAGGAAGTATTTCCCAGCTAATACCTGTGCTAACTGGTGAAGCCGTGTAATATAACACACGGCTTGTATGTGTTACAACGGTTAACAAAAAAAGGCTTATTGTAGGCCTGCAATATTGAGGGCACGCAACATGTTTCTGACAGCCGTTTGGTTGCTTGTAGATCTTCAGACCTATTTGGTTCGAGATTGTGAAGGTGAGTTGGCTTCATTTTCTGAATTAATATCGTATCGGTATGTATGCTCTCTGCCTTTGTGTGTGACTATCTGCGTGTGTGTGTGGGGGGTGTGTGTGTGCGTGCGTGCCTGCATGCGTGCCTGCGTGCGTGTGTCTGTCTGTCTGTCTGTCTGTCCGACTGTCTGTCCGTCTGTCTGTCTATCTTTCCATTTCCCTGCCAGCTTATTTCCTCTCTCTCCAGCTCTAGTTGTTCATCTAAACATTTCAAGCATTTGGGTGCACGCAGGTAAGAAGTGTCTCAACGTTCGCAGAGTGCCCGCCTTTCAAATAAAAACACGTCTACGTGCTTGTTCGACTGCACCCAAATGCTATACGGACACGATTGAAGAAGGCTACTGGAGATAAAAGTCTAAAGTTTAAAGCGCTATAGAAATACAAACTGTGCCCAACGTTTCGCATTGTACCTTTGTCGTGACGTGAATATATATGCACATTTAATACCGCAGAGAGTTTGGTTGGAACAGGATAGCAAGTTCACGCATACTCACAGATAAAAGATTACTTATTGATTGTGTCAGGTGTTTTCATTGTTCTTTAAGAAACAATTTTCTTCAACAATGAATTAAGTAGAAGTGCAATGCTTTCGGTACAGTCGTCCACCACCTACGGCACTGCATACCCCCAGCGAAGGTCAAATCGGCCATCCCTCCCTCTGTCTTGAACACACACACACACACACATACACACACACACACACACACACACATGCGCACATACATACACACACATACACACACATCCACACCCACACACACACACAAACACACACACACACACACACACTTAGACACACACTTACACACACATACGCACTTTTCAGTGTAGCATGGTTAAACGAGTAAAACCCAACAACTCTCGGAAATCACGAATTCTGTGTGCATGTACTAGCAATCAGTATGAGCTGCTGTTAACCCGTGATTTGTACAAATGTAAAACATTTTACAAATCACGGGGCGCGCCCCGCGATTTGTAAAATGTTTAACAATGCGCCCAATATTTGTTTGTCATCTCCAAAGTCAAGGGATCTATTTGATTTTTTGATTTTGTTGTTGTTGACATTACTTTATTGTCCCATCGCTGGGAAATTCGGGTCGCTTCCTCCCAGTGGAAAGTTAGCAGCAACAGAGTAGCGCTACCCAATAGTCAACGGATCTATTAGATTTTTTTTTCATCACTTTATTGTCCCATCACTGGGAAATTCGGGTCGTTTCCTTCCAGTGGAAAGCTAGCAGCAACAAGTCGCGCTACTCCAAAGTCGAGGGATCTATTAGATTTTTTTTTTTAATTTCAGTACTTTATTATCCTATAGCTGGGAAATTCGGGTCGCTTCCTCCCAGTGGAAAGCCATCAGCAACAGAGTCGCGTATCCCAAAGTCAACGGATCTATTAGATTGTTTTAATATTTTGTTTTCATTACTTTATATTGTCCCATCGCTGCGAAATTCGGGTCGCTTTCTCCCAGTGGAAAGCTAGCAGGATCAGAATCGCGCTACCCCAAAGTAAAGGGATCTATTAGATTTTGTTCATCTGTTTTTCCATTACTTTATTGTCCCATCGCTGGGAAATTCGGGTTTGTTTTCTTTATGCTAAAAATCGTAATATTGTATCTATCGGGCCCAAATCACCCCCCGCCACCCAGGATAATAATGTTAACATATTAATAATAACAAAAGGCATGTATTACTTAGAGGAATGCAATTTGTTTACATTTTTACAAATCGCCGTTTTAGGTTCGACGTAATTTGTAAAATGTGTTTACATTTTTACAAATCACGGGTTAACAGCTGCTAAAACTACGGCACTAAGTGGTTAGTGGTTTCTTACCGTAACTTTAACATATTTACATGTGCGGGACCGCTGTACACAAAGAAGGCCAACTTACCGCTCACTGCATGTTAAACCCCACCTTCGAAGATGAACGGACATGATAGTGGTTTAATCACGACCACAGATATCTCGCCACGATGCTGCCACGCTGCTTGTACGATAATGGCGTTCCCGCTACGTTCTTAATAAGACTTTGCCACGCTTTCTGACCAGCTTTTGTGCAAGCGTGAGGAGAGCGTGCAGCTTCCCGACCCCACCCCGATCAAACCACGCTCACTGAGACCCTCCCACGTTTGGCCTACGATTGGCCACGCTATCGGACAATTTGACAACGTAGAAGAAGCGGCGTCTGTGTGTGTGACTGGGGTTTTACTTGCAGGACACCCGCTTGCAGTCAGAATTGCACACAGCCCTTTTAAAAAGGTCAAGGCGATCATGGTGGCTCAACCAGGAAGTGTTTTATCTATATATATATACACGACTTGTGCCTGTGTGTGTGTCTGTGTGTCTGTGTGTCTGTGTATCTGTGTATTTGTGTATTTGTGTATTCGCCATGCACGGCCAAAGTTCTCGATGGATCTGCTTCAAATTTGGTGGGCATATTCAGGTTGACCCGGTACAGGACACAACCTGGTCGATATTTCAACACGTGCTCTCAGCGCGCAGCGCTGAACCGATTTTGGTTCCACCTCAGCTACCCGGGCCCCCATACCGACACACCATAGCCGCTACACCACATCACAACGCCAAAGTTCTCGGTGGATCTTTTTCAAATTTGGACACCGTATTCAGCTACACCCCGGACACAATATCATCGATGAGATATTTCAACACGTGCTCTCAGCGCGCAGCGCTGAACTGATTTTGGTTTTTGTGTTCATTTCACCATTATAAGTAACTCTTCCTTATCTTCTCATCTTCTCCAGGTTTTCAGCGTTTACCTCCCTTCCTTCGTATGGTGCACTATAGTTTGAGGGAGGCATCTTCGGATATTCCCGTTCTGTTACTATTTTTAGAAGGTCACCGCAGTGTCCAGAACGTAAATTGGACCCGTAAATTATCCTCACTGTAAAAGTGCAAAGGTCGAATCAATTTATAGCCACGCGAAAAATACACTGTCATCTATCTCTCTATAGATATGGCTTCTCTGTGTTTGTGTTTGTGTGTGTGTGTGTGTGTGTGTGTGTGTGTGTGTGTGTGTGTGTGTGTGTGTGTGTGTGTGTGTGTTTTTATGTGAGCAACACCTGTGCATTGTTCAGTTCTGTTTGTGATGTGGTCTGGCGGCTTTTGTGTAATTTTATGTACTGGCCTTCCTTTCAGAAGCCATAACAGTTCAAAAGGGCTTAGAGATAAGCTCTAAATTGCTCAGTCCTGTTTGAGTGGAGTTCGCCTCCAAAGGTGATTAACACGGTTATATTCGTCGACAAGGATGGGACTCGATATGGTCAGGAATGGCATTATGGCCACTGAATCATTTTCGTGCTGTTCCCATTCCACGAATCTGGGAGGGACCTAAGCTTGGCGGGTCCATTGTTCGGACCCGGCGAAGCCGGCGTACGGCTCTAAATACTTCTTCCCGGCGAAGCCGGCTACCCGGCGAAGCGGGTATTCATTCTAGTTACCAATAACTGTGCACACTTGTGAAGCAGTAGTGTATGTGATTATGAGTATGTGTCACACACCAAGCAAATCAAAGTGGAGCAGGCCGACAAAAATGTGTACGCCTGAACTTTCGTAAGGACACAACATGTTCTTGCTCGTCGTCGTTTGGTTGCTTGCAGAACTTCACATAAACTTGGTTCCATACTGTGTCGGTAAGAGTTTCTTATCCTCTTTCTTACTAAACTAAATCAATTATCTACAAGCTGGTGGTTTTTTTTTGTTAAATGTACCTGGCTTGCGGATTTCCTGTAGTATGTCATTGCTACTGTTGCAGGTGTCGATCGCATTAGCGTTTAACAAAAAAAAAGTGAACTTTGCGTCAATTAAGAGGGTTATTATGCCAGAAAGCGCTGTATTTACCAGGTGGACTGCTTTGACATTTCAAGATATTATGCCTCCACACTAGACGTACTTCATGTGAAACTAACCTTATTAGCATTCCTCGTCTTAAAAGCCAACATAGTCATGTGTTTAGATAATTTAGTATGGGAGGTCACTGCGCCACTCTCCGCCGGTAGTAACTGCCACAGTAAGAGAGCAAATTCCCTTATACACGCACTCTATAAGCAAGTCAATTCATTATAGCAAAAAAAGGATTACATAACATCAATTTAATCATCACTCGCACGAAATTACAACAAAACGCACCTCTCTCTCTCTCTCTCTCTCTCTCTCTCTCTCTCTCTCTCTCTCTCTCTCTCTCTCTCTCTCTCTCTCTCTCTCTCTCTCTCTTTCTCTTTCTCTCTCTCTCTCTCTCTCTCTCTCTCTCTCTCTCTCTCTCTCTCTCTCTTTCTCAGGTATAAGTTACCTCTTAGTGCAGGCGAGTGTGTGTCAGTGGAGAGGGAGAGGGTGCGTGCGCGCTCGTACGCGCCGCGTGTGTGTGTGTGTGCGTGCGTTTTTGCAGGCGTGCATGTGTTTGTCAGTATATATGTGAGCGTGTGTGTGTGTGTGTGTGTGTGTGTGTGTGTGTGTATGTGTGAGTATGTGTGTGTGTGTGCGTGCGTGCGTGCGTGCGTGCGTGTGTGTGTGTGTGTGTGTGTGTGTTGGAGTCAAGTTATGGGAGAGAAAAATGGCCGATCTGTCCTTTTGTTGAGTATGCAGGCCATGACTGGTTGTTTTGATATATGTCCTCTCTTAACACTTTCTACCCCACCTATGTTGACCAAGTTTTCTTTAGCCGAGACCAGCTGTGCTGCTGCAGATCACTCTGAAAAGAAGTAAATGTGTAGTAACTGTGTATCAACACGCTGGAATGCAAGCGTTAGATCGACGTTAAATGAAGCGACTGAAGCTAACAGTCTGAGCGGATATATATATCCGTACCTGGTCAGATAGAGCCATATGAGTGGGTACTGATATATCCGTACCTTGGAGACAATGAGATCTGTATATCCCACTTATTGTCAGCACTTGTTCAAAATGTGTTCACATGATTAGAACATTTCCGCCAGTGGTTGTACTCAAAATACAATTTACGCAGTATTTGCATCAATCTTTTTTTTTGTACGAATGCAAAGTCATGAATTGTTTGGGATGTAAGTCACCAACCTTATGACGGTGTTTGTAACCAAAGAACAAGAAAGGTAAGTTGTTAGAACGTTTGTTATTGACAAAAAAATACAATAAAAATTTTTTTTTTAAATTGTCCCGTCCGAGGAGGGTCTGATTTCGCCTATGAAGGGACACTTTTTAAATCTAGTCAAGTTTTGACTAAATCTTTTAACATAGAGGGGGGGAATCGAGACGAGGGTATGTATGTATGTATGTATGTATGTATGTATGTATGTATGTGTGTGTGTGTGTGTGTGTGTGTGTGTGTGTGTGTGTGTCTGTGTGTGTGCGTGCGTGTGTGTGTGTGGGTGTGTGTGTGTGTGTGTTTGTGTGTGTGTGTGTGTATTTGTGTGTGTGCGTGCGTGTCTGTGTGTGTGTGTGTTTGTGTGTGTGTGTGTGTGTGTGTGTGTGTTTGTGTGTGTTTGTGTATATGTGTGTGTGTGTGTGTGTGTGTGTGTGTGTGTGTGTGTGTGTGTGTGTGTGTGTGTGTGTGTGTGTGTGTGTGTGTGTGTGTGTGTGTGTGAATGTGTGTGTGTGTAGAGCGATTCAGAGGAAACTGCCGGACCGATCTCCATGAAATGTCACATGAAAGCTCCTGGGTATGAATTCCCCAGATTGTTTTTCTCATGTTTTCGATAAATGACGTCATTTCCGGCTTTTTGTGAAAGTTGAGGCCGCACTGTCACGCCCTCATTTTTCAATCAAATTGATTAAAAATGTTGGTCAAACACGTTTTTGGCAAAGTCCGGATTGAATTTCAGCTTGGTAGCCTAAATAATAGTTGGTTAGTTCGTTCATTGAAGTTGTCATTTAAATCGAATGTTCACGTACAGATTTAAAAATAATTGCATCGTATTCCTCAATGTCTCTGATTTCAAAAACATATATATGTGTTATGTTTACTATACAAAAACATTTGCTCAGAATTACAGAAAATACGTTTTTAGTAAGAACTGCGTTCGCGTGCTACGCGGGGACGAGCGTGATCCGTCTCGGTTGTTTTCGTGTGGTTAGTCGAGAATATCCTAATATAGCCTCGGCGATGACCGTTACTTTGACAGCTTGTCTAAATGTGTTTATATCGATTCACGCGACTTGTTCTCTCTCTCTTTTGCTCTTCTAAGAGATTTTAACACAATTTCAAAAAGAGGTTTTTAAAAGTGATTCGGAATATTGTATAACATCTGTAAACACACCTGTAATCGTCCAGACATGTTATTCCAAGTACCTCGTATTTGTATGCATACGATCCAGAAAGATTCAAAGCAATTCACTGAGGCATTGCTGAAATACAGCGCTTTTTATCATGATACGTCTCAATTGACTCAAACACTTCATTTTTGAACACGATCGATACTTGCATCAGTAAGAATGGCATACCACAAGAAATACGCAAGATAGTGAAACATAACAACCTGTTCTGGATAGATACTGATGTTCTACTTTCTCCTCGTGTGTCACGTGACCTATGTAAGACAAATCTGCCATCTGAAAAAAATGCCAGACAGCCAAATTGACTGACTTTCATGGCATAAAAAGTGTGAATGAAATGAAACGGTAATGAATGTTTTAGTTATGATACAAAAATGGGTGCAATACGTTTTTGTTTACATAGTTAAGATGAACTGTACATATCGCTGTTTGATGTGTGTCCTATCAAGTGTTACGCGTGCAGTCATATCTGCAAACATATCGCGTGAAATGATAATGTACATGTCTTGCTGACATACCATTCAGGTGTTGAACTGTCCCCATGCCGAAACAACGTGACGGAGGTAACAGAGACAGCGACAACAAGCATCACGTGCAGCGGTCTGGCCAGAACACAGGGGGTCGCGTGGCAAGTGGATTATACTAGTGGCAACACCGACACCATTGGTGAATGTCAAAGTGTCACAGCATCAGCCACGTCATCGACATGTACAGCGGGAAGTCTGCCTGGACTGTTCACCGCCACCAGACCCACACCAACAACCAGCGTCATGACCATCAACCCGTCAGCCCTTAACAACGGTCCTGCTTACGTCTCTGGTCACACCTTGAGGTGTTCTCAGCCCCCAACCGCATCCACTGTGTGCAGGATGGACTACGTTTGTATGTTGTTGTTGATAGTTGTGTTAACGCTCGTGCTGTTAATGGTGGTGTTGGTGGTGGTCGTCGTCATAGTTGTCGACGTTCTCTCGGTAATCGTTTTGCTTGTTCTTCTTCAGGTTAGTGAGAGCACACAAACACACACAGACACAAATATACCCAACCCCCCCCCCCCCCCCACACACACACACACACACACACACAATGTAGAGCGATTCAGACTAAACTACGGGACCGATCTTTATGAAATTTGACACGATAGTTCCTGGGAATGATATCCCCGGACGTTTTTTTCTTTTTTTCGATAAACACCTTTGATGACGTCAGATCCGGCATTTTGTAAAAGTTGAGGCGACATTGTCACACCCTCATTTTTCAATCAAATTGATTGAAATTTTGGCCAAGCAATCTTCGACGAAGGCTGGACTTCGGTATTGCATTCCCGCTTGGTGGCTTAAAAACTAATGAATGAGTTTGGTCATTAAAAATCGGAAACTTGTAATTAAAATTATTTTTTTATTAAACGATCCAAAAATAATTTAATCTTATTTTTAGTCATTGTCTGATTCTAAAAACATATACATATGTTATATTTGGATTACAAACAAGCTCTGAAAATCAAAAATATAAAAATTATGATCAAAATTAATTTTCCGAAATCGATTTAAAAACAATTTTATCTTATTTCTTGTCGGTCCCTGATTCCAAAAACATATAGATATGATATGTTTGGATTAAAAACAAACTCAGTAAGCTAAAAAGAATAGACATACAGAAAAGCGTGTTATCCTGCTCAGCGCGACCACTACCGCACTATTCTGCATGGCTTGTCGATTTCACTGCCTTTGCCACGAGCGGTGGACTGACGAAACTACGAGTATGTGGTCTTGGTGAAAAAAGCAGTGCGTTCAGTTTCATTCTGTGAGTTCGACATCTTGACTAAATGTTGTTATTCCACCTTACGCGACTTGTTACATTTAGTCAAGTTTTGACTAAATGTTTTAACATAGAGGGGGAATCGAGACGAGGGTCGTGGTGTATGTGTGTCTCTGTGTGTGTGTGTCTGTCTGTCTGTGTGTGTGTGTGTGTGTGTGTGTGTGTGTGTGTGTGTCAGTGTGTGTGTGTGTGTGTGTGTCTGTGTGTCTGTGGACGGTGTGTGTGTGTGTAGAGCGATTCACTGGCTAAACTACTGGACCGATCTTTATAAAATTTTAACGTGAGAATTCCTTGGCATAATATCCCCAGATATTTTTTAATTTGTGTTTATTAATGTCTATGATGACGTCATATCCGGCTTTTTGTAAAAGTTGAGGCGGCACTGTCACACACTCAATTTTCAATAAAATTGATTGAAATTTTGGCCAAGCAATCTTCGACAAAGGCCGGACTTTGGTACTGCATTTCAGCTTTGAGGCTTAAAAATTAATGAATGACTTTGGTCATTAAAATTCTGAAAATTACGTTCATCTTATTCTTCATCATTTTCTGATTCCAAAAACATATAAACATGTTATATTCGGATTAAAAACAAGCTCTGAAAATTAAAAATATAAATATTATGATTTAAATTAAATTTCCGAAATCGATTTAAAAACAATTTCATTTCATTCTGTGAGTTCCACAGCTTGACTAAATGTAGTAATTTCGCCTTACGTGACTTGTTTAGGGTTATCATTACCTAAAAAGGCTGCACTTTAGCACTTTAGTATGTTGGTAAAATATTCTGAAAATGTCAAAGCAATTCACCAAGTCAGCGTTTTTTGTTGTTGTCATGATACCCCTAACAAATGTCGCAAGAAATCCTGTTCTTGACCACTCTTGCGATCGACACCTGCAGCTGTAGGAATAGCATGGCACACGAAATACGCAAGGTAGCTAAACAAAGCAATCTGTTCAGGGTAGATAGTGTTTTGGCCAAGTATACAGACCGCACACAGAGTCACGAAGGCAGGTTAATGCCGGTGTAACACGAAATTTTTACTCCACGAAAAATTTACTCCGGAGTAAATATTTCGTACGAAATTCTTACTCCGAGTACACTTTTCGTACGAGAAAAGAACTCCCCAAGGCACAACAAAATTACTCCCTCCACAAAATTTTTACTCCCCATTTTTTTTACTTCCAGTAAAAATCTAGTACGCAAAAATGGGATGCGGGCGAAGGGATAATGCCAATAAGTGATCTCGCGCACACGAACGTCGCGCTACCCTCCTTCCACCACCAAGACTAGCAGGGGACAAAGGAGTAAAAATTTCGTACACCTGGCATGGGAAGTTAAATTGCTCGTGTTGAGGTGAAGTAATATATTCGTTATTTATTCGTCAGGGGAGTAACATTTTTGTACGAAATGTTTACTCGGAACTCACCTGTCTTGGGGAGTAATTTTCTCGTGCAATGGGGGAGTACTTTTTTCGTAAAGGGAGTAAGTTTTTCGTACGAAATGTTTACTTCGGAGTAAAAAATCTCGTGGGAGTAATTTTCTCGTGTTACAGGGTCAGAAGAATGAAAGCAGTTTGCCTCACTTTGACATATTGCATCAGTAAAAGGGGCTCATACTCTTCCACGCCCTTTCGCTGCCAATCAAAACTTCCTGACTGCCAGGGAATATTGGAGTTCGGGGTGTAATAATTCACAAAAAATTCTAGCTCCAAACTGGCAGTAGGTAGGAAAGTAAAACCTGTTGTTTTTAAAGGAAATTCAACCAAGAATCTGTTTTTAGTATCTAATCATGGAAATAATGCACAAGTGCAGGACGGGTATACCCGTCCTAAGGCAGTCAAGGGGTTAAAACCCGGACAGAGTGACTTTCTGAATTTAAAAAGAATAAAACGTATCTTCGCTCGAATACTGCGTACTGTCGTCAAGGGAAACTCCGTGAGAAGAGGCGAAGACACTTCGAGCGTTTCCATTGGGTTTGCTTTTAATTATATACAGGCTACAGACCTCCGGGGAGCTGGCAAGAAACATCTGAAAATAAACCCTCGGAAAATTATGCAAGCTATCCAGAACAAAGTGTGTAACCTTATTCCTTGGTCTAACGTTTTAAAAATTAAAAATACAATTGTAAAACAATTAAACACAAACTTGCCTGTTCTGTGTTTGTTTTCCTCTTGTCGGGACCTTCCGCATAACAGTATTCATACACAAAAGTAGTTCTCTTCCCTGCATTAAATACTGGATTTGAACAAAAACAAATAAACAAAACAGAAAGACTACATTTTTCAATCACGAAATTGTCCTCATTCTAAAAGCTAAGTTAGACAAATATTTTGCTGCTGGAGTTGATTCACGAATATTGTGGAACCTTAAATGCACACTCAGCTTCCCGTAAACCATATCTTTCTGGTCACAGACACTGTCAGTACACTCACCGCTTGAGAACATCCTAGGTGCTCTCCGTAAAGAGCGAGCATTTTTCAAATAATGTTTTTTTGCGTGGCTAGCCGGATTTACAATGAGACAAATCGGACGCCTCGTTTTGGCGCTAGACCTCATTTTTAAAATCTAAATAATAAATTGACAGCTTGTAACACAAACATTCTTAAAAAATAAAATAATATTGTTTTCATCAAGACAAGATCAGTAAAATTCGAAGTTTTTAAAAGTTTGAAAAAAGGGAGCCCAGAAGCAGCTGTCACACAAGGCCATGTATCCCAAACTGACGAATGTTCTGCATAGCGCTTGCTACTTTGAAGCCAACCACCGTCAATCAGTTTGTGTGACTCGCAGCCGTTTGTTGCGTTTTAGATTCAGAGGTACACAATAACGTGCTACTGCAGATACAGCCAGTCGCATTGAAATCACAAACTGACGACGAAATTGTAAAAAAAAAAAGGAAATTGGATCAAACGGGTACACAATGGCTCAGGAGTAAGATAAACCACGAAAACTGGAGTGTGGATTACGCGAGCTAAATAGCCATTTAAACGAACTGTGTCATGGAATTTTAGTAAATGCTATTGCAAGTGTAATTCCATTAGGTTATAACTGATTTTTTTATGAGAAGATTTAAATCGTTCTGTAAACCGTTTGAGACAGACTGGGGCTTTAAAAGGTGACCTTTGACCTCACTGTCGCTTTCAGATCGAATATTAGCGGCTAAATGTAATTGCAGTGCTTCAACGGCACATTTTGAAAGTGAACAAAGTGAAGACTTGCGCGAAACCTGTCAGCAGTGCTTGACCTAAAGAGATTGTATCTGAATTACTTGAAATGAGCTGAACGCATGACAAGAGCTTTGGCAATCAGAGTTTTATCCCCTTGATTTGTTTTCATTTTTCTCCAAAATATTCTGTTTTTGATTTGATTTTGTAATTTGTCTTGTAAAAGATCATGTGAAATTGTGGTCTTAGTTGAGCGAGTGTACATTTATCGTTTGAATAGCATTTCATCACTTAAGGGTAGAAAATAATGCAGGTGTTTCTTATCAATAGGTTTTAGAAAGCCGACGAATAGTGTTTGCAGATGAATCCAAATTAATTTTACAACCGTTCTTGGCAAACGACAAAAACGAGGCTCGGTAACCATGGAATACGCTTTGGTAACTATGAAATACACAGCGTATTCACCTACTCAGGATAACAGAGACAAAGAAGCAGGTCATGGCTAACTACTTGGAATTTTCTTCCCGCACTCACGGTGTGTGTGTGTGTGTGTGTGTGTGTGTGTGTGTGTGTGTGTAAGTGCGTGGTATGTACGTGTGTGTGTGTGTGTGTGTGTGTGTGGGTGGGTGGGTGTGTGTGTGTTTGCGAGTGTGTGTGTGTGTATGTGTGTGAGTGTGTGTGTGTGTGTGTGTGTGTGTGTGTGTGTGTGTGTGTGTGTGTGTGTGTGTGTGTTAACCAGCTCGTTAATTATCATTGAAAATATGAATGACAAGTCATGAAACAAATGAGTGTTGTTTGTGTTTGGTCTAAGAGCTAATGTTAACACTCTTCATGTTGTTGCAGAGATACCCTTAACTTTAATTAAATCGTGTACTATGTCGTGTTGACGATTAGTTATGTAGCAACACTTTTACCACAACCAAGCTGTTGAGTTTCAGTAAATACTATAGTAGAGTTGACTAGGAATTAAACTAGCATTGTACACGCAGATCCCTCGGACACAGTATCCTGCAGCGCTCAGTTCCTGAACCCCAGGGACGCGGCCTGGTCAGTGTCCGGTCGTTGTGACGTCACCAAGGTCTATTCCTACCTGGGCAGGTACACCTGTCAGTGGTATCAGCAACGTGGGGTGAGTAGAGTTGTCATGATGGTAAATGATCTGTTTGGATACCCCACCAGCTTGTTACATGCGTTTTTGCAACTGTCACTCTACTCACTCTACTCACGCGCCACTTTCTAATCATTAAAAGTAATACCACCACGACATTTATTGGCCATTGTCGGATGTTGCGCCAAATCAAGCACATCTAGCGTGATATGATATACTTAACAGTGTTTGTGCGTTTGCTATTCGGTGCTGGTGGCTATAGGCAAATGAAAGCCGATGTATTCATGAATTTAAATCTCTTCTGTCGCAATCGTGATCTAAATTCATGCTTTATGGGGCTGAAACGGGTTTTACTACGTTAACCAATAGATTACTCATTGGATACAACAAACACATACAGTCTCCGAAAAAAAAACCGAAAATGCGCAGCATTTTATGTCCTATTACTTGAATGTTCAAAAACAAACTCTAAGGCATGTATATGGCCTAGTGTGTTGTATCATGTTTTAACTCACTAACCACACTCTTTAGCCCTTTGTGCAACTTCACTTTTTTTCCAGCCAAAGTGTGTACGATTCACCACTAAGCGGGACAAAAAGAAAGACGAAAAATAAAACAAATGTAGTGCGTGGATAAATAAAAGATTGAAGAAGAACAGAATAGCATTTTGAATAACTCAGCCGTCAAACAATTATTTTAAGGTATATCGTGTTTGCTGTGACATATTTGCCACCGACAGCTCCAGGTATTTCGCTTACGGGGTACTTGAAACTCATTTATGGCATTGATTTTCTGTTTAAACGTGTTGTAAGTCGTTACAAAGTATTCCGTGTCTATGGTGTTTAAGAGTTTGTAACACAAATCTGGTAGCATTTAATAAACCTATCGACATTCTATCACAACGTCTGCTACGTTTCACCATTTTAGCACGAACAGGGTCAAAAACATTGATGAAAACAGCAGCTGATAATGCTACGTTTACACTATGTTCCCGGCGGCCACGGCAGCCCCGTTTCAGGCCACCGTGGACAAAACGGGATGCACGTGAGACAACGTGGGGGAACGGAATGGGCAAACGTGACAGGCCGTGGATGCCGTGCCAGATTTTTAAACTGTCAAAACATTAGCCACGGCAGTCACGGTGCGGATTAGAAACCTAGTAGGCCGTAGCGAAACGGAGTAAACGCAACAAAGCGTGACAGTACGCAATAGGCCTTAACAAAACTTGGAGGCAGTCCGTAGTGGGACGGGAAGCACGTGTATTCCCCGGCATATCACGGTCCCTTAACGTTTTGTTGCGTTCTGCCGCGTTTAGTGTGCGTTTTGCCACGTTTTGTCACGGTTCTCACGGCAAGCTAGGGTGTCTGGTAGCTGTTTCGTCGCGTTCAATCACGGCGCGTCTCGGCGTGTGACGGTTTGCGGGCCCGGCGTGCTAACGGCGCGTTGCGTTCTACTACGGTCTGACACGGCGCGCGCGGTCTGGGAGGGAGTATATAATAAGCCGGGCTACAGTGATACAGTACAGGATACAATGATTGCTATTGCTTGGGAGGCCTTCTTTTTTTGCCGTGGTCACAAACGTGCTCCAAAGCTTCCCGGCGTCCACGTTCCATCCGTAGAAAGCCTTGACAGAACGTGAAAAAAACGTGTCAGACCCCATCAGAACGTGACGGGCGGTAGGGAACGTACTGGCATCCGTGGTAGACCGCTGGCCAAACCGCAGTGCGCCTTGAAGCTTCCGGGACTAGCGGCCCCTTTTCCCCCACGGCCCGTCACGGATACCGTGATAGACCGTGAGAAAACTTGACAGGACCTAACAAAACTTGAATATATTTACAGAGAAAACAAAATGGCCAAAATCCCACGACGCACTACGTTTCGGGCAAACGGGGCTGCCGTGGCCGCCGGGAACATAGTGTAAACGTACAACGATTATTGTGTGTTTGATACAGGGCATGTCCAAAAAATTAGCTCTCTCAACGCTTGAAATTAAAACACAAATTTCTTTATTTCGGTACGCTGGCTTTGTTGTAGAATGTTCATATGTTCATAATCAATATTTTATTTTCCTCACTGAGTTATGTCCCTTGTTTAGCAGTCATATTGTTTAAGAGGATTTCACTGTGCATGAAGTGACGTTTTTGGTCACTTTTTTTATATTCGGGTTCAGTACAATCCAATTTTTTTTGTAATTTCAGTAATCATCATATCACATGAGACTGACATTGATGTATACTGTGATATAAGTCGGCAGTTGTTGAAACTCTTTGTAGCCAAAATATTAAAGAATGCAACTCACCCCCCTAAATGGCCTCGTCCGTGACATTTTGGATACAAAAATTCATGTACTGATTGCATTTCGTTTTATACAGAAATTTTACTTGAGATTATCTTCAAGCTTTTCGAAAGGCACTATTTGTCGCTTTTATTTAATTTGCCAGACATACAGTTGCTGACTTAATTGTGTCACGGACGAGGCACTTTTTGATGTGTTATAGCGGTATTTGCCTTCCTTTTGTCTCCCTGTCTTTGCGCGTGCTTCATCAGAAATCAGTCAGCTGATTAATTTAGACCTATTCTTAGACTGAGACATGTCATGACATGCTGATGACGTCATCGATGACGAAAAAAAATATATGCGTTAGTCTAGACAATAATATGTGCCTGGTGGAATGTTGTTTTTTTTATCAATAATTGTGGGGAATGCAGATTACTAAAAATGTGAAGCAACCCAAACACATTATGTGGTTGTCAAGGGTGATACCAACATCATTTTGATGTAACCGCCATTCTTTCGTTAGCGGCCATCCATGATAGACTGCAAAATGCGGCCAAAACAAACTTCGGCCGATCGTACATGCCGTTACAGACAAAGAATGTCAGAAACGAAAAAAACAACAGGCGAGAGAGGACAGTAATCAACAACACAAAGAACAACGAGCAAAGATGATTGCAGAGAAAAGAAAAACATACAATGCCAATGGCGCACTAAGGAAGTATTGTTCACGCATGAAAGCCAAAGCGATGCGCGTTCTTCCCGTGCCAATTTCGCCGAACAAAGCTTTCAAGTCAAAACAGTCGTTTGCAAAGGCGTTGAAGAGGGTGAAAAGATCATTGCCCATCAGCCCCCGTAAGAAGACTGCTGTTGTGAGGTCACTTGCAAAGGAGTTTCAGGCGCACACAGTGAGTGAAAAACGAAAAACGCCGTTCACCAACGACCAGAAGATTGCTATTGACTTTTATTGCAGTGACACAGTGTCGTGGCAGTTACCTGGCCGCAAAGATTGTGTGACTGTGGTAGAAAACGGAACAAAGAAAAAGATGCAGAAGAAAATCATGCTTTGCAACATTGCTGAAGCGCACCAGCAATTCAAGAAGGATCATCCTGAAATTAAAATGGGCAAATCTACCTTCGCAAAACTCCGCCCGTCTCACATTCTACCCGTAAGCGACAAAGATCACAATGTTTGTTGCTGCAAATATCACGAGAATTTTGCAATGTTGTGTGATGGACTCAAACAAGTCATTCCAGATATTCCAGACTACAAAGGCCTTGTACGAATGACTGTGTGCGACCCAGATAGTGTACCATGCAATCTTGGCAAGTGTGATACGTGTTGTGACATAGGACAAAATTTGACATCACAATTGTTTCTGAACTCAGAAGGAACTGTCACCTGCTTCCAATGGAATGAGAAAACAAAACAAAAAAAACAAGTGGAAATGACAGTGGAGCAAGCAAAACAAGAGTTCACCAAGCAGCTGCTGGCTTTCCGAACTCACAGTTTCATCGCCAAGACGCAACTGATGCAAAAGAAAGAACTGAGGCAGAAACTTGAAGCAGGTGAAATTATCTTGCACGAGGATTTCTCAGAAAACTTTCAACTTAAGCAACAAAACGAGATCATGTCGGCCCACTGGGACCCAAATGCAACCACTGTGTTTACCGCTGTCATTACATCTACGGAAGGCAGCCATTCATATGCTGTGATCAGTGATGAGCTTCACCATGACAAATTCACGGTGGCTGCTTTTAACAGAGCAATTCTCCATGATGTTGTCACATCGGGCACGAACATACGGAAGGTACACTTCTTTTCTGATGGCGCTGGAGGTCAATTTAAGAACTGTTATACATTGTCCACAATGACCAACCCAAAAGTCTTGCACGATGATTTGCAATCGGCCGATTGGAGTTTCTTCGCAACATCCCACGGAAAGGGACCCGTGGACGGGGTTGGCGGCACAGTCAAGCGTGCAGAATGGCGCAGAGTTCTGCAGAATCGGGTTGTTGTCAATACGCCACAAGACTTTGCATGCGTTGCAAAAGATGCCTGTCCCAAGGTCAACGTCCTGTACGTTGATTCAGCTGCTGTTGCCTCCGTCAGAAACGAACTGTCTTCAGGCCTGTGGGGTGATCAGGCACCACGAACCATTCAGAACACCCGGTCCTTCCATTTTTTCAAGGCGATATCCCCAACACACATGGAAGCATCGCCCATTAGCCCCTTTCTGCCGATGTATGCTGTGGAGCCGAAGGTGGTTTCTTCTCTTAAACCTACCAGAGCCAACACTTGTTCACGACATCATCAGAGATCTGCAGCAGAAACCGCTGTTCAACCATGTACTGACGACGACCACCGACATCGCGACATAGGTGACGACGTCAACGAAGGAGCCGCTGCTCGGCCAGGAACAGATGTTGCTGCAAACCGACATCGCGACATAGGTGACAACGTCAACGAAGGAGCCGCTGCTCGGCCACGAACTGATGTTGCTGCAAACCGACATCGCGACATAGGTGACAACGTCAACGAAGGAACCGCTGCTCGGCCAGGAACAGATGTTGCTGCAAACCGACATCGCGACATAGGTGACAACGTCAACGAAGGAACCGCTGCTCGGCCACGAACAGATGTTGCTGCAAACCGACATCGCGACATAGGTGACAACGTCAACGAAAGAACCGCTGCTCGGCCACGAACTGATGAAGGACACGGACAAGGCGACATGGGTGACAATATCGGTGATGAATCTTGTTCGATGGACGACTTATCACGTGTACTTTCAGAAAGCCTGGACACTGCAAGCAGGCATCGACAGAACATTGCACAAACAATGGAAGAGTTCACATCAAAACTAACTGAACAAGGGTTCACAATCAGAGAAAATGTCCCGAGCGACGGAAATTGTTTCTTTTGGAGCATAAAAAGCCAGCTGGAGATGACAAAACAAACTGTACATGAGCCACAAGAGCTTCGAGGCATGCTCTGCGCCTATTTAAAAAAGTTGTCAAGGCAGGAGAAAGGTGATCTGCAGAAATTTCTCCCGAATGTACACTTTGACAAGTACGTCACTGGTCTTCAGATAAACGGGACATACGCGGACAATGTTGCAGTGAAATACACAAGTAAAATGCTTTCGGGGCAGCCAATAACGGTGGTCCAGGCGACAGGTAAAACTGTAACATTCGGGAAAGCAACCAAACCAATGATGTACGTCGGGTACATTCACCAGCTAAAACATTATGTGTCCATTCAACCTGCAAGACGCCGAAACAGCCTTGACAGAACGTGAAAAAAACGTGTCAGACCCCATCAGAACGTGACGGGCGGTAGGGAACGTACTGGCATCCGTGGTAGACCGCTGGCCAAACCGCAATGCGCCTTGAAGCTTCCGGGACTCAGCCCCTTTCCCCCCAACGGCCCGTCAAGGATACTGTGATAGACCGTGAGAAAACTTGACGTGACCTAACAAAACTTGAATACAGAGAAAGAAATGGCCAAAATCCCACGGCGCACCACGATTCGGGCAAACGGGGCTGCCGGGGCCGCCGGGAACATAGTGTAAACGTACAACGATTATTGTGTGTTTGATACAGTCTTCGTCAGAGACCCCGCTGGGCCAGGGAGTGTCCATAAAGAACAGCTCTGTGGAGGAGGGCAAGTACATCAACGGTGATTGTAACGTCACTACATCCTTTCCTGTTGGCGATGGGCAGTACAGTTACCGGGTGGTCATCACTCCAGGTGGTCTCAGTCACACCGCCAAGTTCACCGGTACCAGTCTCATACGTAAGTAAGAAGTCAGACTTCAACAGAATGTCAACAATGTTGGTTTCATCCATGAAATAGCTTAAAGTCTGATTTATTCAGACAAATTTGTAACAGACTTGTATTCTATTGTTTTTAACAAAAATACAAGAGTAGTTTAAAATTACATAAACTTGTTGATTGGACAATTTGGTTTGTCACCGCCCTAGTAACATTTTATTTTAGTTTAATGCAAGATCTGTCGTTCAGATTCTTATCATGAATGTGTGACCCCAGAATGCCACAGGGTGTAAAAGTTCAATTTGATTGAAGATGTTGATAACGTAAGGTTGTTATTCATGTGTATTAGTAAACACCATACTGCGAGAGCTAACATGGTAAAGGTGGGGCTCTTTCTCTTCGATTTTTGAAAAATACAGATAAACATAGGTAACTAGTCCAGTGAAATTGTGGAAAATAGCAGTGTGCTTAGTGTCAAGAAAGCGCATGCTTAACTACAGAGCTTGTCAAAATAACGCTGATAGATACAGTATGCCCGTACCCAACATGACACAACATAAGTTTTTTGTTTAGTGCAAGAACAGGTAATGCGATTGATTGATTTCTTTTTTTAAATGTCGGTTGGTTTGCTCCGTCATTTGTTATTGTGTGCAACACACACATGTAAATGACTTATATTAAAGCTCTGTCGGATGGATGCAACAATAGGGGGTAAATGTGTGCTCATAAGTCGAATTTACTCATTGGCGTCAATGCAATTTTCACAGAAAAATACTGTTGCATACAATAACTTGTATTTACTCTTTGAAAGCTTGCCGGGATAAATTATTCATGTAGTATAACTGATGCAGTTAACTAGTAAATTGCAATCGCCAATTTAAGTTTACTCGTGAGAAAAAAATATGTTAAAAGCTCGATCCATACGAAAAGGAAATCGCTTCGATAAAACACTGACATACTGAAAGTATATATGCGTGAACAAAAAATATCAACATCCATTACCTGCCTGTAGTTGATTTAACTTTCAACAGAACACACAAAGAGATGTTATCATTGATCGTGTAACTTGCTGTGGATCAGTCCAAACTTTGATATGAAACACGAGCATCCTTCCACTTGGACTGTCATACATCAAGAAACAGACTCACTGCTTTATGTGCTAACTGGGAGGGGTCCCCTGACATTTTGCACTGGGAGCTTCTCTCTGGGTCTCAAACGTCAACTACCCGAACAAGAGTTAATTGATTTTCTCTCGCTTAGACTCACTTGAATATTTGGAAACCATAGATAAATGTTAAGTTTGTAATTATCCTGTGGCTTTCGTTTTGCGCCAATGTTTTTGATACTGGTACTTCCGTATCCATAGGAATCTATGTTCTGTTAAATATATACTTCCTGTGTATCACTTGATAATTCCTCAAAAAATGAATAATTAGTTTTAAGTTAAAACATATGTTTTATTAAGTTTCACAAAGAATCAAAATCAAAGAAAACAACGTAAAACTGTGGTGAGCATTTTTAAGTCTTGTGTTAATGTGGTGTTTAATGTTAAATGTAATGTGTTGTTTACTGAAGGTCAACCCTCTCCCACACACAACTGTTCGCGTTACGTCACTGACGGTCAGAACGTGAGCTGCACGTGCAGTGGTGACGTAGGCAGTCCCCCCGGGGTGGCGCAGTGGTCAAGCACCCAGAGTCCGCAGCTGGCGGTGACCAGAGCTATAGCTGGACAACAGCAGACCTGCCACGTGATCTATAATAACCAGGCTGTCAGTCCTGTCACATACACTGTGGAATTGGCATGTATGTCGTTGTCTTGAGGATGGACCTGTCATGCCTTTTCCATAATGGGTGTAACATGTATCAGGATGCAACAGGATCGTAACGCTGAAAGTCGGTTTTCGGACCAGAGGCATTACTTAGAGGGATTTTTCTGTTGTCTTTTCTGAAGTCTCACGAAGAGAAAAGTTTATACTCCGTTCTCTGTATTGACTTCACGAACATTACATTCAACAACTAAAGTACTTCTTTACATCCTTTAAAATGAGTGTCCTTTCTTTATTTGGTGTTTAACGTCGTTTTCAACCACGAAGGTTATATCGCGACGGGGAAAGGGGGGAGATGGGATAGAGCCACTTGTCAATTGTTTCTTGTTCACAAAAGCACTAATCAAAAATTTGCTCCAGGGGCTTGCAACGTAGTACAATATATGACCTTACTGGGAGAATGCAAGTTTCCAGTACAAATTACTTAACATTTCTTACATACTGCTTGACTAAAATCTGTACACAAATTGACTATATTCTATGCAAGAAACACTTAGCAAGGGTAAAAGGAGAAACAGAATCCGTTAGTCGCCTCTTACGACATGCTAGGGAGCATCGGGTAAATCTTTCTTGTCCCAACCAATATGGGACTCCCCCTAACCCGCGGGGGGTTAAAATGAGTGTACCGTTGTATCGTTTCCCTGCTATAACTATGTACCTTGTATCTTAATTGTCTGTGTACATTGTAGTTTATCTTGTGCACGTTTTGTCTTGTAAATTAAACATGTACCTAATTTTGTTTTAAACTGAATGCAAAAAACGTCCCTAATTTATACCAAAGTCTAAAACAAAAAACGTGATATTTTTTGCGGATCCTCTTTTTCAGACGGTCCCAGCAATGTAGCCTGTTTCACTCAGGGATTTCACACATTTCCTAAAAATTCTAGAAAATGTGCGAACTTCCTGATTTCAAGGGGCAGGAAATTCACAAATTTACTGAAACACATTTGAAGGGAAACAAGTGCTTTGTTGGTTGCTTGTGAACCATTTAATGATTCTGGTTTCCTTATATTAATGCAAGTTAAACACTCATATTTTTCTCTCTCTCTCTTCTCTTTCTCTCCTATACTGTCATGTTTCCTCAAATGTTTAACATAAAATCTGAGTACATTAAAAGGTACATTATGACACTCATCTCTCTCCCTTAACCTGTATTTTTTTCATAAAATTGTTAACATAAAATCTAAACGAGTACATTAAAAGGTACATTGTGACACTCACATGTCTCTCCTATACTGTCACTTGCGGTCAGCCGTGGTAGAACAGTCCATTATGATACAAGATAAAAACAAAACAAGCAGGGCATGTACAGCACAGACATATGGCACGTAATATAAGCATTCGCTTGAGTTCATGGCCCTATTATTTCTCGTTTTATTATTGTCTCATGTTTAATTGAATAAAACCGTGTTTAAACCAAGACACAGGGCAATGAAAAGACGCTTACAAATGTCTTCATGGTGCGTCTTATTTATTGGTGCAGGATTGGCTGCTGTGACACCTTGAGTTGCACATTACTAGTGCTTTGTAGCACTTGCATCGATTTGTTTTACATTTTGTCGACCCTGCACAGCTGCATTTCACAAAGCCTTGCCCGCCTTATGCTGACTGTTCTATCACGGCTGACCGCAACGACACAGCCTTGTCAAGAGAGACATCTTCTTCGGTTAGCAATCTCTGCGGACATAAATCAAACTGGTTTCGAGAATACCCGCCATGTAAGATACCAGCCTTAACCGCCATCGTGTAGATGTCTGTTTCCACGTCCCTGTGTAAAATCACACCAAGTATATTTCTTGGATCTCCTCTGCCACGATCCACTAGAGGCACGGGCACAGCGACATTATCACCAACTTCTCCGGCTTTCAGGTCCACCCGACTTCTCTTCATTCACCATTCGCTGTGCTTGAGACATTTGACCAGAAAAAGCATCTGCTCGACACCGTTTGATCTGATCACTGCGAGCATCTAACATTTGTCCTGAAACATATGCGATGACCTGTTTGTCCATGCAACTAGTAAGTGATTGCGAACCGAAAGCTGGATCGCTTGATTCAGGAGTCGTGTTTGATTTCCGAAAGAGCTGGAGAGTTTGATTCCGAAGGAGCATGAGGGTTTGATTCTGAAGGAACATGAGGGTTTGATTCTGAAGGAGCCTGAGGGTTTGATTCCGAAGGAGCCTGAGGGTTTGATTCTGAAGGAGCCTGAGGGTTTGATTCCGAAAGAGCTTGTAGGAGATGGATCGCTGGATTCAGAGAATGGCTGATGCAAAACCAGTGCCAGGAAATCTTCTTCAGTTTCCAAATTCTTCAGGACTTCAAAGGGTAGAGATGATGTTGTGAACCCAACACTAGCCTCGCTGCCGAATAGTGCTGAGTAGGGGGATCGCTTTATTCCCGAATGATGGGAAGAGTTTTTATGAAACTGCACAAACTGTATCCCTGTTGCCCGGCCCAGTCTTGAGTATGGTTGTCCGCCAGCCAGGCCACCAGCATGTCTTTGATGTCACCATTTGCTCTTTCAACCGATCCCTGGCTTTGTGGATGTCGCGGCTTCCCGTGAACTAATACCAATGTTGGCCAAAAATCTTTCAGTTCTGAAATGATGTTGGCTGTGAACTCAGTGCCGTTATCGCTTTGATATGAGAAAGATGAGAAAGGGCGGGGATGTAGCTCAGTCGGTAGTGCGCTGGATTTGTATCCAGTTGGCTGCTGTCAGCGTAAGTTCGTCCCCACGTTCGGCGAGATATTTATTTCTCAGAGTCAACTTTGTGTGCAGACTCTCCTCGGTGTCCGAACACCCCCGTGTGTACACGCAAGCACAAGACCAAGTGCGCACGAAAAAGATCCTGTAATCCATGTCAGAGTTCGGTGGGTTATAGAAACACGAACATACCCAGCATGCTTCCTCCGAAAACGACGTATGGCGGCCTTAATGGCGGGGTAAAAAACGGTCATACACATAAAATTCCACTCGTGCAAAAAACACGACTGTACGTGGGAGTTTCACAGCCCACGAACGCAGAAGAAGAAGAAGAAGAAGAAGCTTTGGAGAATTGCAAGAGCACCGATCATGAGAAAGATGTCAAGCAGCTGGGCTGCAACCTCTACGGCGCGTTTGCTCCTAATAGGCCGGAGGACGCAGAACTTGGTGAGATGGGCTTGATACACCATGATCCATGTGTAACCGTTGCTTGGCATGGACTGCATGTCAACAAGATCAACTTGTCCTCCAGATGCAAATTCCTTGCTGATGATTGGACGAACAACTACACCTTTTGTCATGGGTCTCTTTCTCTTTTTCTGACATTCCTCGCAGAGTGACTTGAAAAGCTCGAGCGATTTTGTACTAATGTTTGCATATTTCCTTTGTGTTTTTTGGATCATTCGATCACGCCCACCATGGCCCGTCGAGATATGAGCGCGCTTGATGACGTCGAAAGTTTCAGCACAACTCCTCTTCTTAATGAGCTTTTCAACAGAATCACACTGGAGAACGTCATTCTGTCTTTCTTTATTTGGTGTTTAACGTCGTTTTCAACCGTTCAAGGTTATATCGCGACGGAGGAGAACGTCATACCTGACAACACATTAATACAAAATGTGTGGTAGGGCACTCAATCCATGCTTTGGTAAAAGATGTATTGCGTATGAAAGCCTTTTTTTTTCAGAGTGACAGTGACAGACAGACACAGACAGAAAGCCACCCAGCCAGCCAAGCTAGCAGACAGGCAGGCAGATAAAAAGAGCGACAGTGATATAGAGAGAGAGAGAGAGACAGACAAACAGAAAGGCAGACAGAGACAGACAGACAGACACAGACAGAAAGCCATTCAGGCTAGCAGACAGGCAGGCAGTCTGACAGACAGACAGACACAGACAGAAAGACACCCAGCCAGCCAGGCTAGCAGACAGGCAGGCAGATAAAAAGAGCGACAGTGATATAGAGATTGAGTGACAGACAAACAGAAAGGCAGACAGAGACAGAAAGACAGGCTGGCAGATAGACAGCCAGAGCAAGAGAGAGAGAGAGAGAGAGAGAGAGAGAGAGAGAGAGAGAGAGAGAGAGAGAGAGAGAGAGAGAGAGAAACAGAGAGTCAGAGAGAGGGAGAGAGAGAAAAAGAGAGAGCGAGAGAGAGAGAGAGAGTGAGAGAGAGAGGGAGAGAGAGAGGGAGAGAGAGAGAGAGAGATAGAGAGAGAGAGAGAGAGAGAGAGAGAGAGAGAGAGAGAGAGAGAGAGAGAGAGAGAGAGAGAGAGAGAGAGACACGGAGCAATAGACATACAGAGAAAGAGACATAGAAAGATAAACTCACTTCGCCAGGTTATAATATTCCCGTCGACTTTTGGTTGCGTTGTTCACGGCTGCAGTCTTGACATCTTCCACGATCTTGTTATATTCCGACTTTGGGATTAAACAATATGTTTTATTTTCCTCACGTTGTCTGAAAAGTTATGTGGTGAACTTCAGTTCAACATCTGCATTGCCTGCCATCCTGTTGGGCTGCCTATCAGCAAAATGAACCAAACGCAGACTGAACTGCAAAGGCTTATGGTCTGTCAGACTTGGTAGTTCAGGTGTGATCTGGTTTTACATGTGTTTTCGTAATCCCAACACCACAAACTTCTTATGATTTCTTTTCACTTTCCATTCATATGGCTGGCTTGGCGGGTTGGTAGTGTGTCGGACCAAAAAATTGAAGATGTTCGGTTCAAATCATGCTCAAATCAACTCTTTTTTTTCTTCTTCTAACAGTAAATCTATCAAAATGACAATGTAAAATAAAGAAAACGGACTTTATTTTTTAAGAATTTTACAAATTTACCGAAACGTTTTTCACTGTTTAGTAAATTTGTGAAAAAATGGCATGCTCATTTCAGGAAATTCGCAAATTTCGTAGAATTTTTAGGAAATTTGTGAAATCCCTGAGTGAAACAGGAAATTCATAAATTTACTGAAATGTTCAGGGATTTCGCAAATTTCCTAGTTTCGAGAATTTACTGTAACATATATATGTCAACACCACAAGGTTTATTATTCCGGTGTAAATACATTTTAGAAAATTACAATCGTGCAATCCCTCCTTCCTCCTTTTAGAAAAAAAAAATCACCTTCACTGACTGAACTCAATCCGTTTCTAGACAATAGAGCACTGATTCTTAAAAACAATAGAGCAATGTTTACGAAGCTCGAGAGTGCTCAATATTTGTATAAGCCGTGATCAAATATGTTGAGCTTTTCATGTAGACAGTCTGCAACAGCGGCATGATCGTTGCTTATTTGTTTGTTTTTCTTCATATTATGTTTAAATGTAGACCTTATTGAATCCACGCGTGCATCGATCTGTTTTCTTCTGATATACCGATACAAGTAAAGCAGCAAACCTTCACTGCGTACGTGCGTAACTTTATGGATCTGTTTACATGCAAGCAGCATGTGTCCTCTGATAGCCCTGTCAATCATCAATAAACGGCAAGTCAGACGCCTTCCTACCTGTGAATAACCAAGTAACGGTTCAGTAGATACTTTGTTCCACAACGATCGAACGAGGATAATTGTTGGCCTCCATTCACCCGTGAATGAATCTATTGATTCATGCTATCATAGCGCACATGTGATTCTGAACCCTTGTGCTTACCTATGTCGGAAACAGGCAAGACATGAGTTCTTTGATCTAACATTTCCGACTTGGGTGAATCCCTTTTCAATTGAGTTGCGGTCATGTGACATAGTACTATTAGTTGTGCAGACAATTGACACCTGCTGTGTAAGAAAAGCGGTCGCACTATTCTGCCACAACCCAATGCCCTTAACAATTATATGTCTCTTGCTCAGCCCCACCGTCCATCCCGACGATCCAGGCGCCCTCTAGTGTCAGCGAGTACCCGTTCATCGCCACAGTGACCCGCTCAGCCACCCTGACCTGTGGCAGCTCTACCCCGGGTCGTCCTGCCGCCTCCTACACCTGGCCTGTCAATCATGGGGGGCGGGAAGGGACTGACGTCAGTGGGCGTGGCATATTGACCTTTGACACCATCAGCAAGGAGCATGACGGGAAGACTGTCAGCTGCAGGGCCAGTAACCTCTACACGGCCAACAGACGCCCTGTGCCGGATGGAAGCCTAACACTGGAGGTTTACTGTGAGTTATCTTCTTGTCTTTCTCATTTAAAGCAATGCTCACGTCGGCGATTTAGAACAGACTTAAAACACTCTGCTCAGTCATAGACGTTTCCTTGGAATAACTGTCAGGAATTTGTTTTAGCCCTGTGGCAGAGTTAGAAGCCCATTTTACTAATGCATGCTTTCCAAAGCGAGACCAATCAAGTAAGATGCTGCTAACCGGCTTTAACCTGCGGTCGCCATATACAAGTAACGTTGGTGTGTATATTATGCAATATCTGCTCAATATGAAACCCATTTCGATTGAAAATATGCACATCAAAGCCATGATTCACCGATTCACAATTACTTGTCCATTACTGGCAGTGAATGCTAAGCACGTGTATTTTCCGAAACTCCTGTGACCTCAAGTCTCACCTATGTGACCTCGGTCAAAACACATTGTCAACAATCACGGCGGGTCAGTGATCATTGCTTCAACGTATTATGAACTCATCAGAGTTGATTGTTCTTCGCAATAAGTGTAGATAGCTGATTACATCTGAACATTCACACCTGGGTAGCGCGAGTCTGTTGCTGCTTTATCTCAACTGGGAGGAAGCGACCTGAATTTCGAACCTATGCGTAGGTAATTAAAATGAAATAGCGTGTGTACAAACTGTATCTGTGCAAACATGCGCACTGTGTGTGTGTGTGTGCGTTCGTGTGTGTATTAGTGTCTGTGTGCGTGCGTGTTTGTGTGTGCGTGTGAGTGAGTGTGTGTGTGTGTGTGTGTGTGTGTGTGTGCGCGCGCGCGTGTGTGTGTGTGTGTGTGTGTGTGAGTGTGTGTGTGGGTGTGCGCGCGCGCGCGCGTGTGTGTGTGTGTGTGTGTGGGTGTGTGTGTGTGGGTGTGTGGGGGGGGGGGAAATAAGTACATTTCTGAATATAGTAACTCTTGTCTTGGCAGACATTCGTTCCAGCAAGTAATCATAGAGTTCCATCCTTTGACAAAAAATTATGTGCATCCTTGTTGAACGTCTTTTGTTTTCACAGACCATCCCGAGTTGCATCTGGTTCCCGTGACAGACACCAACCAGTGTCAACCTTTGACCTCTAACCCGTCATACTGCCTGGTGACTGAGGGTCAAAGTGTTCATTTCCGGTGTCAAGCCTCGAGCAAGCCGGTCGCTAAAGTCTTCACGTGGCAACCCGGAAGTGGAAACAGCTCTGACCTCTACATCCAGTCAGCCAATCACACTCTACATACCCGCACATACAACTGCAGCGTGGAAACAGGACTTGGTGACCATGGCAACGATCCACGTCTGCCACTGCGCAACAGTATGCTGCTCACCGTTCTTGTAGAATGTAAGCTGTTGTTGAATTCCCTTCTTCTGAAAGCAGTCTCACATGTTGTTCGGTTTAAACAATCAGTCAATATTTTACGGAATGTATTTTAATACACCTGGAGTCGAGAGGAAGGTAAGGGTCTCTCTCTCTCTCTCTCTCTCTCTCTCTCTCTCTCTCTCTCTCTCTCTCTCTCTCTCTCTCTCTCTCTCTCTCTCTCTCTCTCTCTCTCTCTCTCTCTCTCTCTCTCTCTCTCTCTCTCTCTCTCTCTCTCTCTCTCTCTCTCTCTCTCTCTCTCTCTGATTTTATTAGAAAGAAAAGACGGATCTTACAGAGTACTGAATCACGTTTTAAAAGCCTGTTTCTTCACTGACTCTTTTTCTTATTTTATTATTCAAAGCAATAATGAAATCACCAGGAGAAAAGCAGGACTCATCTCTGGGTGTGGGGGCGGCGGTGGGAGTGTCTGTGGCGGTGATGGTGTGCATCGTCGTCGTCTTCATCGTCGTCTTCTCCGTCTGGCTCTGGCGTCGTCACTGGGTGCTTCCCTGTGCTGCTGCTACAGGTGAGTGTGTGTGTCTGTGTGTGTGTGTCTGTCTGTCTGTCTGTGCGTTTCGATCCCTGTGTGATTGTCTCTGTAGAGGTGTGTGTGTCAGTCTATTTGCGCCAATTTTACATTGATAGGCTTCCATTCAAAACTGCATTACGTCAAAGTTTCAAATGGAAGCCTGTCAATGTTATTGTAATTCAAATGTCTAATCGAACTTGTTTCTGGTTTCATACGATTACAACAAGGCCAAGATGATACAATACAATGCATATTTCCTGCATATAAAAGATACGACCCTCGCGGCTAACAGAGATTGGTTGAGCGTGTATCAGTGCGTTTTGCCAGCAGGTGATCATTGAGTAGAATTTCCGTTGATCATGACGAATTTATCAACGGTAATGTGACCAATCACAGAATCTGTTACATTCTAAACGCATCTTGACTGAATTACAATATGGGTTATCCTTTACATCAATATTCACGTTGCTTTAGTACATTTTCACAAACGACCGTCAACTATTAAACAGATTTTGCTTTGCAACATGTGTCATTGTTGTCTTACCGATACCCAAAGAAACGTGCTTTTGCGAATGTGTGTTTATTTTTTAAGGCCTCCTATACCAGAATTAAAAGGAATCTTGCTCACGAAAAGAAAAGGGCATACAAGTTTGAGAAACATAAAGCATGGATCTACTGTTGTTCTGTTTCAGCGAGGGAAGCTGATGACGGACTGAAGAGGTAATATTCCGTGTTTCATGACATTCACACACTAACTCACATTATCGCTGAAAAATATCACCTGAACAAGCCAGCAAACAAACACACCAACAAAACAAGAACCCTGAGGCGTGATTAACCACGCAGTCAATCGAATTCACTTAAATACGGCCGGTTAACTCTGACCTTACTAATTAATCAGGGAGAGAGAGAAGGGGGAGAGTGAGACAAAGAGAGACATAGAGAGAGGCAGTCAGACGGAGACTAAGAGAGAGAGAGAGAGAGAGAGAGAGAGAGAGAGAGAGAGAGAGAGAGAGAAGAGAGAGAGAGAGAGAGAGAGAGAGAGAGGAGAGAGAGGGAGAGAGAGAGACACACACACACACACACACACACACACACAACACACACAAAACACACACACACACACACATACACACACAGGGAAAGAGAGGGGAGAGACACACAGAGAGGCAGACAAACAGACAGACAAACAGACAGGCAGACAGATAGATAGAGAGACTGGGACCAACGGATATTACGATTGAAATTATGACGGGTTTCCTAGTATACTTATGCAGGGTATATCGGACCATAAAATAGAATTAATAATGGCACTGTTTATGTTGCAGCAGACATGTAGAGCCACAACAAGGGATTGAACACCACGGCCAGGGACAGTCTGATGACTACGAGATACAAGACATTGGTATGTATGTCTGAGGTGCGCCTTTGGCTTGTTGTCTCTCATGTAGAAGTTTTCACAACAATGACACGATTCTCATGGAAACGGAATTGAAAGACGAATTTAAGCAACACATTGCCACAACCTCAACTTTGCTAAAGTCAGTTGTTACAAAACCTTAATTCATAGCAAACTGGGGAAAATGATCCTATGATTAAAAAAATATTTGATTTAATATCGCAATTTAAACCTTTTTTGCTATTCTGAGAGACACGTGGGGGATTCGGAAATTGTAATTGGATAGTGTTGCACAACTCTATTTCGGCAATCAGGCTCTATTGCTGCGGAACAAATTTACACCCCCAAAAAGTACACGCAGTTCCGGTTTGCTCACCGTGGCCTATGTACGTACAGGCACACGTGGTCAGGCGAGGATCTTTGACAGGTCGACAGACGATACAGTTTTAACATATGAATTCTTGCCGTGCATAAAATATATTCCTGGTAAAATCCAGTTGATGGAAAGGCAACAAAACTGCCACCAGTCCTGTAACTACTGTTTAGCAGACGGTCTTTCCAATGTTTAACACTGAATGAACAAAATGTCTGTCCCCTATACAAAGTATGGAATTTTGAAACGAAGTTACCATTCTGAAGCTTCTGTTACAATCCTTGTTTTTCAGCATCTACAGATTATCGGTAATTAGTGTTAACGTAAATCCGTAGCAAAAGTCCAATATAAGAATAGTAATTGGAATGTTTGGTATAAAAGCATGCCATGTGACATCATATAAAGACAGGCAAACTGAGATTATGTCGGTCTTTCACATGTTAGTGTTTCAATGTTAGGTTATTTCCGTCAGCATTGACGCGTCGTCTTCAACAGCCAGCATGGAACATGCGAAGAGTTGTCTGACAAAAAACGTGTTTTCAAGACAAATAGGGTCTACTCGTCGGCATTATTTATTTATTATGGGGAGCTTATATAGCGCGAACCACAACTGTGCTCTCCGCGCTTTACATATTAATTTCTGCCGTTTGTTTCTGCTTGTTTCATTAAAATATCGGTCCTTATTGCTGCTGAAAGCACAATATTATGAGTTATTTCTAACATAATGAATGTTGATATCAATTTTTTCAACATGGCTGTTGTCATTTGGTAACAGTCATCATGTTCAAACTTACGGTTTTATTACCAGCGTATTTCAACTAAAATAAATATCGAAGTGACCCTACGCGCGCATAGGATGGAAGGAAAACTCGAAATGGAGACGGGATTGACCTTATTCAAATGTCCACATGCAACCAATTACTCGCCTAACATCATTAATATCAACCGCTTCAAAGTTCTTTGAGTTTCATAATTTCATTTTATTCTTCAGCTATTTAAACATGTATTTTTCAAGCAAGCTGAAAACAACATGACATTCTGAGGAGGCGGATGGTGCGTTGCCATTCTATTATCCCCCCGCCCCCCCCCCCCCCCCCTTGCTTCTTTCCTTCTGTAAACTGGAAGAGGTGGGGGTTTTCGATAACCACACAGCAACCAAAATATAACCACCGAGCAACCAGCCCGAATCCTTGATAGCTCATGGATTGAGAAGCTGCACTTTGTTATGGGCACTATACTTTTAGCGACTGAAAAGTTGCCAACACTCAAATGTACAAAATATACATGTCTGGAGCACACAACACAACCATGCCACATTTAAACTAACAACTACAGGCTTGAACACAGGAAATCCAATATAAAATTCATGAATTCGATGGTTTTCTGAATCGAAATCTACCTTGCACAAACCATCGGCGCGAGCTAGGCCTCAAGGCAAGTAACTTCAATACTTTGTGTAGAGACTAAGGAGTTGTTCCCCTTCCGGATTAGTTTATATATATACAGGGTCACTATGATAAAAAGACTCCAACCCGTCGGCCAATAACCAACTTTATCCCATGACCTGCCTCTTTGTCTCTGTTAGCTGAGGAGGTGATTATTCTGGATAATCCATCACAACCATATTATGGATAATCCATCACAACCGAGTCTCTATCTCACCTGTCATTGTTCATTGTCTTTGATCTCAGAGTACAATTGAATAATTTATAGAGGTCATCTGCATATGTATCGTTAACTCGGAGACTACTTTTTTCAGCAAAACGATTGAAATATTCTGCGGTATAAAAGTCGAACTCACGTTTACCTAACGATCTACATACATTTTAACATTGAAGAAATAAAGAAAACAACAAAGAATACACATAATCTGCTGGGGTGAAAAGAGCTGAGTGAAGATTATGAGTTGGCCGAAGCGGTGAGAGATAGAGAGAGCGATAGAGACAGACAGTGATTCAAGGCGCACAACTCTAGTACTCTTCATAGGCAGCCGCTTAGATCAATACCGACAACAAAGTCCTGAGCAACGAAATAAGAATTAAACTAAAACAGTATGCTTACAGTTTTGTTCATTTGCTATCGCTTTTAGAGCATTGATTGCTAAATCTGGTTCAACAGAACAAGGCTGTCCCATCTGTCGTCTGCTGCAGATTTGTCGTCTGCTGCAGATCTGTCGTTTGCTACAGAATCACCGGCTAAGCTTACTGATCAAGTTGACCAGCAACATGGAAATTGCCACTTACAAAGTTGGAGATACGGTTAAAATAAAAGGTGGCGAAGAAGGTCGGATCTTGCGTGTGTTATTTTTCAATTCTAAAGTAAACACCGGTGTGTATGTTCAGGTCATGCAGGCAGATAGATTTACAAGTTGTGACCTACATTGAATAGACCAGCAGAACAAAACTAAGCTTACCGCAGTACAGTACAAATAACTTACTGGCCTAAGACTGAACGACAGACATCAAAGTAGGGCTCACCTAAATGACGATTGAAGAAGTAAGTAATCCAAATTTGAACATTGAAGCACAACAGCTCGAATAAGCACAAATTCAGCAATCGTCCTCATCGCTTGTAAAATCACACACGCAGTCTTTTTGGCGAATGCCTCTGACAACCGACTCAATGGGTCACCGACTGAAACCGGCCGGTACCTGCACAGTTTCAAATGCATTGAACTGCGCAATCTCTGAAATTCGTTTTCTTAAGCAGTATTGATGACTAAATACAAAAGCAGACGTTTTATGGCGCGTTTACCAAAGAGACAAAAGGGGACTCGTTTCGCACATGAATTTGATGACACGATTTGCGGTCGCTGAAGGTTTGGCCAGCAGAAAACAGGCACTCGCAGAGTTTGTGTCAAAAAATGGCATTTTTTAATGAAAACGTCGGAGTAATGGGATAAAAAGCTCACACACCTCGTCCTGAATATCGTGCATATTTTCCCTCGGGTAGATTTTCAGCCAGAGTAATACCTGAAAATCGACACTAGGGAAAATATGCACGATATTTAGAACTCGGAGTATGTAACCTATATATATTTCATTTCATAAACAAAACACGCGCAAGCAATTGTACACTTGAATTTCAAGAAAATGAAGCGCGCGCTCCATACACTGACTTGCCTCAGAAACCCGAACTTCATAGAGTAATTGACGTTGGAAGTTCTGCTACTAATTCGACGGAAAAGAATCCTCAGGATACCAAAGCATGAAGATTACTCGCCTGCTCGAGGATTCAATCAAACTGTCGTACGAAAAACATAATTTTTTCTCTGAAAAACTGAAGAAAGGAGGAATAAATACATTGCACACCTCGTCTTAGTAAATACTAAACGTAATGATCTTTGTTCGCGGTCATGAAAAAGTTTGCTAAAGCTCGCACTTCTCATGATACGCGAACTTCGACCATTATTTGTTATATTCTCTCAGATTCAGCATGTAACGTCTACTGAACACACCGCCTCCGACAAGTTGCCTTTTCTGTATTTCAACAAGGTGAAGTGTTTTATTGTTTAAAATAAGAAGTTTTATTCCTTAGAATAAGTCATCCTGATATTATTAATTTAAAATTTTAGTTTGGCTTTGTTATTTTTTGGAGTGATAAACAAAAAGGATCCCGGTCTGACCGTTATAATTTTTAGCAGATCACCTAGAATTGGTCTTAAATGGTAAAATAGTCAAATGGTACGTTGAAATGGTAATAAAAGCTGTCAACATGCATTCTCTCCTTCAAAAACAGAATGAGAAAAACTTGTTCTGGTATTCCTTATGCCAGCAGAAAAGTCATCAATTATGCGAGTTCTGTGTTACAACACGCATTGAAAAGTGTATCATAAAAGAATTTTCCATATAATTGAACAAAAATATGAAACAATACATAGCGACTGCAAGACCAGAACGATGAACACAAAACCATTGTCCAAAAGAAGAATAAGAATAAGAGAACGTGTCCAGTTTATACGCAACTTCGGCAGCAAGTGCGAATGGACACAGAAACACATAGATATACAGAGAAAGGTAACGCCCATAATGCTCAGTGGGCACAACGGTGAAGGGTATTATATGTACGTTAACTGTGGCCTGTCTGACTAACATTTGCAGAGGGAAAAACTCCTTCCGATTACACCTCTCTCAGAACAGATAACATCGGATTGAGGTCTGTCTACTCCCAGATCACTCCAACCTACATCAACACGGGAACCGCAGTTGAACCAGGTATGCATTTTTTTAATATACATTTAGTCAAGTAATGACTAAATGTTTTAACGTTGACGGGAATCGAAATGAGGGTGTGGTGCCATCCTGAACTCAGGTCAAAATAAGTTCGGCTCATTCTATCCCTGACAGGATGCCTTGGTTTTCCTTGTCTCGCGAGGAAATCGATTTTTTTTTTACATATTTAGATCTGTTCGTAATGTGTTATGAATGTAAGCAGATTCGCGATCGTCGATAATGATTTTTCATGGTGTTGTGTACATTTTAAATTACAAAGGTATTGATATGTAAGACAGTTTCAAGCGAGCTATTTTTCGCGGCTGTATTTACTGTGCAAACAACTCTTTGGTTTCGGCGCTCGCTGGAGCAGACGATTTTTTGACAGTGATGCAACCATATATTACGGTCTCCTTCCGGTAGCAGTCCCAAAATTTCGACTTGTTTTGACCTTAGAACGATGTCTTTATCATAACTGTGAAGAACAGAACGGAGATCACTGTCGAAGTCGGCCAATCTGCAATCATTTTCGTCTCGCGAACACTGCTCGCGAACAACAAGTGGGACATAACTCTGTATTCTTGTTTTGATAGATTCGCGTAGGACTTTAGCGTCCTGTCAGAGGGACTAAAGCGATAGCGTGGAGCGATGATGATCAGAATGGGTGTGGTGCATGTATGTGTGTGTGTGTGTGTGTGTGTGTGTGTGTGTGTGTGTGTGTGTGTGTGTGTGTGTGTGTGTGTGTGTAGAGCGATTCAGAGAAAACTACGAGACCGATCTTCATGAAACTTGACATGAGAGTTCCTGGGTATGATATCCTCAGATGGTGTTTTTCATTTATTTGACAAACATCTTTGATGACGTCATATCCGGCGTTTTGTGAAAGTTGAGGCGGCACTGTCACGCGCTCAGTTTTTTAACCAAATTGGTTGAAATTTTATTCAAGCAATCTTTACCAAAGTCCGGACTATGGGATTGCATTGCAACCCGAAAGCTTAATTTTTTGTTTAATTAGTTTGCTCATTAAACCTGTCATTAAAATCGATTGTTTGCATACAGATTTAAAATTGATTGCATCATATTCTTCATCAAATTCTGAATCGAAAAGATATTACATATGTCATGTTTACTCTAAAAATGTGATCACAATTAACAAAAATAGGTTAATTAGTAATACACATAAAATTTAGGAAATTGAACCAAAAATAATGTAATCTTATTCTTTATCATTTTCTGATTCCTAAAACATATATATATATATATATATTCAAAACAAGCTCAGAAAGTTAAAAAGAATACAGAAAAGCGCGCTTTCCTGCTTAGCGCAATACGCTACCGCGCCATTGTGGCTAGTCAATTTTACTTCATTTTGCACGTGACAAATGAGCGATTTCTTTCTCGCGGGGATCGACGAAGCTGTATTGTCTTGGGAAAACAATGCAGCGTGTTCACTTTCATTCCGTGAGTTGGACAGCTTGACTAAATGTAGTAATTTCGCTTTACGCGACTTGTTTTATAGTAAATTGAGGCTTTAGGTATTCTTGTCTCCCAATTTGTCCGTCAACGTTAACTTACAGTGTGTGAGGGTGTGTGTGTATGTGTGTCTGTGTGTGTATGTCCGTGCGCGCGCACACGTATGTGTGTGTGTGCGTGTGTGTGTGTGAGTAAGTGTGTGTGGGTGTGTGTGTGTGCGTGGTTGTGTGTGTGTGTGTGTGTGTGTGTTTGTGTATGAGTGTGTGTGTGTGTGTGTAAGAGAGAGGGAGAGTAAGATGATGTACATGTTTGCATGCGTGTACGTCTGTATTCCTGTGGTTGGTCTGTCTTGAACATAATGCACATTAATGCCTGATTCTATCGTGGTTTTCTGTGCGGTGTGTTGCAGGTCCGGTTTATGAAAACACAGGTGTGTCAAGCAGAAGTCCCCACGTTAATGCGTCTGACTACAAGGGATAGAATATCAAGAATTGACTGAAGAGAAGCCGATGACAAAATGACCTTCACATCAAAATCGCACATATATGCACGTGTTCATGGCAGACGTCCATCAGCATAAATAAGTGGCATAATAAAAACATCGGTCACCGTAGTTAAGTACGCCAGAAACCAAGAGCCTGTTTTACATCAGCGTATAAAGCAGGCTGTGCCAATGACGTCAGATTCCTGATTTCGTCCAAGAAAATGTGTTACACACTCAAAATTGCACGATTTTACACGACAATAACAAAAAAATACCTGAGCTCTATACTCAGACTGTACGTGCTCAAAACGGCCTTTGCTTTGTTTTTTGTCATAGTCTTTATATGTTTGTGTATTCATGATGCATACCACTAAGGCCAAAGTTGCATTAGCAAAAGGGCCGTAGAACAGTGGTAACACTACTTTGAAATATGGGGTCCCACAGGGATCTGTGTTAGGCCCAATGTTGTTTTCTATTTATGTCAACTATCTACCACTTTGCGTACGTAATAACTGCGAGTTGTTTGCAGATGACACTTCTATACATTCTAGTCACCATTCCTTAGATTATCTATCAAAAACTCTCCAAGAAAGCATTAATGCACTACTGAATTGGTCAGAGTTAAACAATATGTCTCTTAGTCATACAAAAACAAAATATATGCTCAGAACTACACGACAGAAGCGACAAAATCTATTATCTAGCATTTCGCCCCTTTATATTAAAAATCAAGTATTGGAAGAAGTGTCCAACCATAAAGTCATTGGTGTAACGATTGATAATTATTTGTCATGGAATGACCAAATTGATAATACCTGTAAGATTGCTTCCAAAAAATATTATCAGGTATCAAAAATTAAACACTTCTTGAATCATCACTCGCGAAAGATCTTTTTTTACAATCACATTTTGTCAAATATTGATTGTGCATCCACTGTATGGGATTGTGCAAGTGCTAATACTTAAAAACATTTAGCTAGTCTCCACAGAAGAGCAGTTAAGCTTATTATGTTAACAAATCACACTCTCAGAATCTGATTATAAAAATGTGCAAGTATTACCATTTCAAAAAAGATGAATGTATAATAAAGGTGTTATGATGCATAAAGTGATGTCAGGGTATGCAACGGAGACATTGCGTGAACATTTTATTTTGAACTATAACAGACTAAAAAATCATAACACCGACTCCACGTATTGACTTTTTCAAATCAAGCCTTCTTTATTCGTGTGCGGTCCTATGGAACTCCCTGCCAATTTATCTTAAACATAAAACAAACACATACAGCTTCAAAAAACATTATATGTCACACATAATACAACTTAACAAGTGCTGAATGGTTCATCAATTCATTTGAAATGTATTTACATGTTAAACAAAATGTAATACAATGCAGCTCTAAGTTAAGTTATGTTAAAAATTGACACTTTTTATCATTGACAATTGTACTTAAAATGCAGTACGACAATTATTTTCAAATGTGTATCTGTATGTACAGTTATAATGTGTTAAGTTTGCTTTGGTAGTTTTTTGGATTATATTGTTTTTTTCTGTTCCTGTTAACCCTATCTTAGGGCGAGGGCTGGATGTAAAAAAACAACAACTATATACTTGCTTATCTATTACCCTCAATAATACAGATGTTGTCTTGTCTTGTCTTGTCTTGTAACGTAAGCGTAACCCACGTAAGAACCTAATCAAAACCTGTTTATTTTGCATTCAAAATCGACTCAACTTTCGAAATCCTAAAAATTATGTTTGACAGAAGGATTGTAGCCAAGTGGCCTACCCAGTTGAGAAACAAAGAGGTTCTCAGTTTTTGCTTCGCTGAGGACCGTTCTTTGTTTCTAGCACTGTAACTGTAACTTTGTGAAGGCGAAGTGTATAACAAAATGACATGCGTTATGAAGTTTTGTGATGCGCATTACTTTTTTTGTGTTTGATCATGTTGCTACATTTCAAGCGTATGTTGTTGATGGTTGATTGGCTGAGTTAAGATTGTAGGGTCCGCCATCTTGACCGGCGTCACCGGTGTAATGTCAGATCGTCACCCCCCCCCTCCCCTTTTTCCACTCTTCAGTGTGTCCCTTTTCCCGCCAGTTCAATGGGATTTGTTTGGTAACACATAAGCATAACTTGTACACATGTACATTGCTTGCCTCCCCTGCTCCTTTTCCCAGTTGATAATTTGTTCAATCAACAGCCATTGATAACATCTGAAGCTAGTTTACTACTTGTTCAGTGTGTTGGTTGTTATTCAGACTAAATGTGTTACTTTGCTTCTCTCTCTCCCTGTCTTTTGTCTGGCTTTGTGTCAGCCACAGTCATGTTATGTATTATTTCCTGTGTCACTCTACTGCTTTTGCTCTGTTTGTCACATGCATTTTCATATTCTGATATTTTGCTAGTCTTCAGTTGTATTACCTTTTTACCTGTACATAATCTTGTGAATTTTGATTATTATTCCTTTGACTAATTCAGGCATGAGAATGATAGTGATCTTCTGAATTAAGATCTCAGACAATAGGAAGATACTGTCTGCAGGCGGATGCACATTTTTGACTATTAATTCCCATGTTGCATTTTAAAGGCGGTTGCCTGCAGAATAACTTTGCGACTGATAAAACTGAACATTATGTGCAGTCGCACTTGCACTTAAAATGTGCTTGCCTATAGAAGAGCTTTGCGACTGATAGAAACCTAACATTGTGTGCAGTCGCATAGGTGTATAACAGACTTTTAGTCAAAAGCATTATGATTCAGCCACGCTTCCCTGAAAAGTACTAGGCCGTTTGTCTTACACTTCATTTGGGAAGCATGTGAGCTGCGCCTTCTCCATGCCTGAGTTATCTTTCTCATTCTTGTCGTTATTATTCAACATGATGAAGATGTGTCTTCATGGCGAGGAACATGCATAATAACTATTATTTTGCAGTTGCGGTTCTCGCAGCTGGTCAATTTATTTATAGCATTTTTCTATGCAAGGCTTAGGCCTAGGGGAAGATGTTGGTTACTTCCCTTGACATTAGCAGTTGTGGAGTTGTTTAACTCACTGTGGATTCTCTTGCAGGATTTTTGCTGTATTGTTACTTGTCTATATTTGTCATGATTATTTTGACTAATGATACATTCATACTTTCATTGGTTTATGCTTTGTATTATGTCATGTGTGACTTAGAAGGCATGTTGTTTATAATTGTATTTTCTTTTCTTTTAGTGCCTTCTTCATTACACTGCTTTCTGGTTTACACCAGAAATTCTCGTCTATACTAGAGTTCTATTTTTGTTTCTAACTTATAACTTATACAACTGTTTTTGGTAGATACCAGAATTCATAATTGCTATTTCTGGTTTATACCAGAAATTCTGGTTTTATAATTATACACATATTGTTTCTGGTTGCTGTCAGAACTTTGGAACATTTCTGGCTTTGATGAGCTACCTGAGTGGTTGTTGGCTCACGTAAGTGTACCCTATGCGATCGTAACTTTGTCTGTCTGTGCGTGCGTGCGTATGTGCGTGCGTGCGTGCGTGCGTGTGTATGTCTGTGGTAGAAACTCTAACATTTGAAGACGTCACATTACATTGACGTCACATTATGACGTAAGAGGGTTAGACGTCACGCGAAGGAAGCACTGAAAGTCTCGGTCATTATTATTTTGAGCGGGCCGAGACTAGTTGGCAGTCGTGTCCCTGTAAGTAGGCCAGAGACTATAGAGTATACACTCTATAGTCTCTGAGTAGGCTACATGCAGACAGACAGATCTAGATCTAGTGTCTCGCTTTCTTGCACAGTTTCACCTATGCTCTTTCTGTGTGTGTGTGTGTGTGTGTGTGTGTGTGTGTGTGTGTGTGTGTGTGTGTGTGTGTGTGTGTGTGTGTGTGTGTGTGTGCGTGTGTGTGTGACGGAGTGATTGAGTTTGTGTTACTGTTTGTCGATTTCTTACGTGAGCCTTGATGGCTTCGCCTCTTGTTTTTAGTTACATTTTGCTTTAATAAAAGATAAGTTAAAGCAACCTCTGTCTTCGGTGTCTTAATTGTATGCTCCTCTGCCTGTGCTGTATATCCTTTCCTTCCACCCGACCTTCCCACACCCATAATAAAGAATATTCAAGAAATATGAAATTAAACCGATCTTTGTATTTTTAAACATATCATTTGCACATGTTATTTGTATTTTAGATCAAAATATATCATTTTACATAGGTCGAGACAGCCATTGTTTGTAGAGTCTGTGATAGCGGTTGATGTGTACAATTAATAACTGTCAGGATCTGTGCCAAATGTCATATTGTGGTCAAAAAACAAATTAAATATTTGTATCGATTCATTTTTGTAAGAATGTATTCGTTTTTTTGACAATTAAACCTACACAAACATGCACTTTTTCCTTAATCTTAAAATATGGTTCAAAGAAAGTAAATCCAATGTTCAACCAATACATTGACTCTTAATCTGCATTTGTTATAATTGTATGATTTATACATTTTATTGCTACCTTGGAAGCTATTTCAATTATGTTCTGGATTCTTCTTCATGTATAACTTACACGTTATTTTCAAATAAACCTTCTGCTGCTTTTTCCAAGATCAGTTTGCTTATCACACAATGTCAATAAGAAGCAACCAGCAAATGTTAAAAAGTAAAGAAAAAAAGGTGTCTTTTTAGTTCACTATATGTGTTTTTGTGTAGCTTTATCGTTCACCAAAACGAGATAATCAGTGCCCGTCGTGATTTTAAAAACAAAAGCCTATAGGGTCTACTGTTATAGTCGTACAATATTATAAGATGTTTGATGGGTTGTTGACAGACCAGCTTTTTTGTCGGTCCGAGGGGGAGCATATCGTCTTTTGTTTCATATTTATTGACCAAGGCCGAAGGCCGCGGTCAATAACTATGAAACAAAAGTCGATATGCCCCCCGAGGACCGACAAAAAAGCTGGTCTGACAACAAACATCCAAACATCGTTTTTTGTCATCATTTTGGTAGTGAGAAAATAAGTGCACAATCAACACAGGGAGACATGCTTTGAAACACGAGTATCGTGTTGATAACCACACGAGTTCCGTTTTAATAACCACTGGCAATCAAAGCTGGCGTGTGAAAGCAACTGTCTGTGTTTTTGAGTTCATTAAATGTTGGGATGAATATGTCAGGTTTGAGGATGCACAGTTCTGTACGTTTATCTCGGTATTCCACCCCCTCGGCTTTCAGTTGTAAATATTAAGCTTAGTGATCAAATGTGGAAGCTCGTGTCATTTTGGTTGAAGTCAACCCAAAAGGGGCAACAAGGAAGATAACTGAAGCTAGTAATATTAGGAGGAAGAGAAAATGCCGAAGCCTGAGAATAGGAAGTAGAATTAAAATAGGTCGTTTGGCCAATTGACATGTTGGAAATTAGTCTGTCAAGCGGGCAGGTGCCCGATCACGTTCAGTGTTCTTAACTTACCACATAAACAAACGGCCTTTCTTTTCTTCTTCTTCTTTCTTGTCGTTCGCTGTTGGATCGTCAGTCCGGACTGCAGGGCGAAACGTGCTGTCCTCTCGGCCTTTCTGTTCAATACATGCACTTGAAGTCACGTTTTTACTCACTCAATAAAAAGTCGCATTACGCGAAATCAACACATTCAGTCAACCGGACCGAACGGAATTTACAGAAAGGAACTGAATGCGGAGCATTTCACACACACACACACACACACACACACACACACACACACACACACACACACGCACACACGAACACATATATACACACACACGCATGCACACAAACACACACACACACACACACACACACATACGTGTCTGAGGGGGGGATCTCTGGACATTAGCCGCAAAGAAAAATGTGTTATATCTGGACTTGTTTATTGCTAAAGCTACAGAAACGGAGTGCGAGTATAAACATGTGTCGGACTTTAAGAATACTTTTTGAGAATTTTTTTTTTTAAAACACTCATTATTGAAAGTTACACACCCAAAAATAGAGATTCTGAAACACGTGTTATATCTGGACATCCGCCACCTAAAAGTGAATGATAGCCGGACATAATTATGACCGGAAAGCTGTAAATACTATCAACTTTATCAAAATAGCGTTACATATGCGTGGTAGTACAAAAAAGCTACCAGTAATCCAGAATTATTAAAAAAAAAATAGGAGGTGGGGGGGGGGGGGGGTAATTTTTTTTTTTTTTTTTTTTTTTTTTGCGCCTGAAAAGACTTAAGGCCATATTCTCGTTACAAAACCGGGGGGGGGGGGGGGGTATTTTTTTTTTTTTTTTTTTTTTTTTTTTTTGCGCATGAAAAGACTTTAGGCCGGATTTTCGTTACAAAACCAAAGCTTAGTTTAAAAAAAAAATAAAAAAAAAAAAATTTTAAATTAAAAATTTTTTTTTTTTTTAAATAAAAAAAAATAAAAAAAATTTAACCTAATAAGAATGTTTGTTAGCATGAATTAAGGTCGTGTCGCAATTTTTCAACCAAGACAAAAAATTTTATTTAGAAAATTATATTCGGAATAATTTTCAATCTTTTAAATTTGTGTGTGTTAAAATTAAATGGCGGGATGGGGTGTTGGTAACCAAACCAACACTTTATTTCGCAAAGCTAGCGTGCGCAGCTAGAGATTGTATTCTTTGATTTTGAATTTTTGTTTGTTTGTTTGCTTAACGCCCAGCCGACCACGAAGGGCCATATCAGGGCGGTGCTGCTTTGACATATAACGTGCGCCACACACAAGACAGAAGTCGCAGCACAGGCTTCATGTCTCACCCAGTCACATTATTCTGACACCGGACCAACCAGTCCTAGCACTAACCCCATAATGCCAGACGCCAGGCGGAGCAGCCACTAGATTGCCAATTTTAAAGTCTTAGGTATGACCCGGCTGGGGTTCGAACCCACGACCTCCCGATCACGGGGCGGACGCCTTACTTCATTGTCTGTTTGATATGAGGATCGATACTTGATCTTTTTATCGTGCTTTAAAAGATTCAAGGATTGTTTGCGTTTGCTTGATCACACTAAACGGACTGGGTGGCCGAGTGGTAACGCACTTGCGCTCGGAAGCAAGAGGTTGCGAGTTCGACCCTGGGTCAGGGCGTTAGCAATTTTCTCCCCCCTTTCCTAACCTAGGTGGTGGGTTCAAGTGCTAGTCTTTCGGATGAGACGAAAAACCGAGGTCCCTTCGTGTACACTACATTGGGGTGTGCACGTTAAAGATCCCATGATTGTCAAAAGGGTCTTTCCTGGCAAAATTGCATAGGCATAGATAACAAAATTGTCACCAAAATACCCGTGTGACTTGGAATAATAGGCCGTAAAAAGTAGGATATGCGCCGAAATGGCTGCGATCTGCTGGTCGATGTGAATGCGTGATGTATTGTGTAAAAAATTCTATCTCACACGGCATAAATAGATCCCTGCGCCTCGAGTCAGAGTCTGGAGATACGCGCGCGATATAAGACTTCATATAACTAAGAACACGAGAGACTAAAAACACGAACACGCTATATTCCAACATCGGACGACTACCATTCGTGAATAACTTGATGGTTGAAAATGCAGATCTGCTAATATGCACTGCCATTACTTGTTTAAGACATGCACGGATCATATCACAAACGTGTGCTACTCCCTATAACTGAAACGTTAAAGCACCCTCACAAAAACACACTAGTAATTAATATCACAGTGGGAAGTATCCTCTTGAGCTTATACTTTAAAACGCTATTTAGCTTTGGTTCCTCAATGTTTGTTTGATGTTTGTTTGTTTTCAGGAGAGAGAGAGAGAGAGAGAGAGAGAGAGAGAGAGAGAGAGAGAGAGAGAGAGAGAGAGAGAGAGAGAGAGAGAGAGAGAGAGAGAGAGAGAGAGAGAGAGAGAGAGAGAGAGAGAGAGAGAGAGAGAGAGAGAGAGAGAGAGAGAGAGAGAGAGAGAGAGAGAGAGAGAGAGAGAGAGAGAGAGAGAGAGAGAGAGAGAGCATGAGTAACCATTGAATGCCATTTTCAGGTGTCATTTTTTCTTACTTGTTAATGTTTTGATTTCAAGGGAAATTGTGTTTTGATTTCAAGGGAAATTGTTTTTGATGGTTACAAAATATAATGATTACACTTACAGGCGAATGACACAACGTGTCCTGTTCCCTGCCACACACAGTCTTCAGTTCTTTGTCACTCATAGTGTTGAATTTACTGTCACAAACACACTCACAGCCACAGTCACACACCCTCACTTGGCGAAAACAGACTTTCTTTCTTTATTTGGTGTTTAACGTCGTTTTCAACCACGAAGGTTATATCGCGACGGGGAAAGGGGGGGAGATGGGATAGAGCCACTTGTCAATTGTTTCTTGTTCACAAAAGCACTAATCAAAAATTTGCTCCAGGGGCTTGCAACGTAGTACAATATATTACCTTACTGGGAGAATGCAAGTTTCCAGTAAAAAGGACTTAACATTTCTTACATACTGCTTGACTAAAATCTTTACAAAAATTGACTATATTCTATACAAGAAACACTTAACAAGGGTAAAAGGAGAAACAGAATCCGTTAGTCGCCTCTTACCACATGCTGGGGAGCATCGGGTAAATTCTTTCTCGTCCCAACCAATATGGGACTCCCCCTAACCCGCGGGGGTAGCGAAAACAAACACAATTCTCAAGAATCAAGTAAGCAACATATATTTTGCAAACCATAATCTGTACTGAGGTTCAATGGGAACCACATTTTTAGAGCAAAAGTTTAAAACAACACAAGAAGACTTAAAAATGTTTTCCTACTGGACAGAGCAAATACACGTAACAATGCTGCGGGTCCATACAAAAGTCATGATCAATGGGAGTTATCCACAACCCAGACAATCTCATACAAAGGACAGCTGTCATGACATCTGTCAGTGCAGACGTCCACATATTTACACCAAAAAGAAACAAGGTAAACCAGAAAAAAATCATGAAACATAATCAAGTGATAATCCGAATCAATTTTCACTTCAAAATTTGTGTCATACCAAATGTTTAGAGCAAAAGTTTAAAACAACACAAGAGATTTGAAAAGGTTTTCCAACTGCATGGGTGGGAGCAAAAAATCTGTGCTTTACGAAAAAAAAAAGTGTATGACCGGGGGGCTTGTAACCACTTTGCTTGTCGACAAAAATATTTCTTTTAACTTCCCTCAAAGTATTAAACAATGGCGACTGCACATGAGAGGGAACAATAAAGAGACCAAAAAGCAATGTACTCACGTTAAAATGACGAACACGGAACAAATAACAGGGACGTTTCGACCTAAGGGTCTTCTTCAGGCACAAAAACACAAAAGTACACACACAAAAAAGAAGAAGAAAGACGATAGAACAAATAAAGAGGAGAACAACTGACAAAACAACTGCACTGCACAAACCAAAGTGCAGTTTTCCCTCAAAGTGACAGGAAACTGCGGGAAATGGAATTAATATTACAGTAGGAAGTAACAGTTAAATTTAGTACATGTGCTTCATGTGTTCTTTTCATTTGCCACTTTATCTTTAATTTGGGTCCAGGATCTCCCTTCCAGTGTTTGGCTGCCTGCAATGCCCAACAAAATTTGTTTCTTTCCTGGAAGCTTTCCTCCCAAAATGGAAGCTTGAAAAAGCTTCCTCACGGCCTTCTCTTCTTCTCTCGAGAACTTGCTGTAGTTCCCTGAAACAGAAATTGACAGCTGTTCCTCAAAATGCCTTTGTTGTACATGCTAAAGACTACAAAAAATGAGCACCCAAAAAATCACACCTTCCATGGAGACAATAACGTACAAAATACAAAATAAAAAACAATACTGACAAAAATACATAATTCCCAGGCCTTCAAAGTGAGAGGAAAAGAAAAAAAACAGAATGATACAGCTAACGGGCGGGGATATAGCTCAGTTGGTAGCGCGCTGGATTTGTATTCAGTTGGCCGCTGTCAGCGTGAGTTCGATCCCAGGTTCGGCGGAAATTTATTTCACAGAGTCAACTTTGTGTGCAGACTCTCTTCGGTGTCCGAACCTCCCCCCGTGTACACTACATTGGGTGTGCACGTTAAAGATCCCACGATTGACAAAAGGGTCTTTCCTGGCAAAATTGCTTAGGCACAGTTAATAATTGTCTACCTATACCCGTGTGACTTGGAATAATAGGCCGTGAAAGGTAAATATGCGCCGAAATGGCTGCAATCTACTGGCCGTATAAAATTTCATCTCACACGGCATCACTGCAGAGCGCCTAGAACTGTACCCACGGAATATGCGCGATATAAGACTCATTGATTGATTGAACAGAGCTAACCATATCTAAAACATAGCTAAACGACTCCCAACATGAAAAAATGGTTATTTTGAGTCCCCGGCCCCCTTCAGTGAATCTGGATCACATTTTGTAAAACCGCAACAAACATTATTGAGTTTTTGGAGCGCTGTGGCAACTTTAAAACTTTTAATTTGACCCCTACCTTGTTTTAATGACTGCCAGATTACCTAACGACTTCTGAATCACACACACATTGAAAGCATTGACAAGGTTTTTGATGATGATTAAATGTTATAATTAGCTCATTAATATAAATTTGGAAGCAAGCAAAGCTCGCTGTCCACTATTTCTTGCTGGAGGGCATAGAAAGGTAAAACAAGAAGGGCAAAGCCCATACGACTCACATGCTTTACACATTTTTCCTACCAAAATACATGTGACCTTGACCCAAGGTCAAGGTCATCCAAGGTCATGCAACACAAAGCTGTTAATTCAAGACATAGGAAGTACAATGGTGCTTATTGGCTCTTTCTACCATGAGATATGGTCACTTTTAGTGGTTCACTACCTTATTTTGGTCACATTTCATAAGGGTCAAAGTGACCTTGACCTTGATCATATGTGACCAAATGTGTCTCATGAAGAAAGCATAACATGTGCCCCACATAATTTTTAAGTTTGAAACAGTTATCTTCCATAGTTCAGGGTCAAGGCCACTTCAAAATATGTATACAATCCAACTTTGAAGAGCTCCTGTGACCTTGACCTTGAAGCAAGGTAAACCAAACTGGTATCAAAAGATGGGGCTTACTTTGCCCTATATATCATATATAGGTGAGGTATTCAATCTCAAAAACTTCAGAGAAAATGGGAAAAATGGGAAAAATAGCTGTTTTTTAGACAACATTTATGGCCCCTGCGACCTTGACCTTGAAGCAAGGTCAAGATGCTATGTATGTTTTTGGGGCCTTGTCATCATACACCATCTTGCCAAATTTGGTACTGATAGACTGAATAGTGTCCAAGAAATATCCAACGTTAAAGTTTTCCGGACGGACGGACGGACGGACGGACGGACGTCCGGACGACTCGGGTGAGTACATAGACTCACTTTTGCTTCGCATGTGAGTAAAAAAAAAACCACCATGTTGGTTGGATTTAAAAATTATTTTGTGGGGTGTGTATTAATACAAGGAAATGGAACGAATATGATAAAATAAAATAATCAACAAGAACAACCCAAAAATCAATGAGACCATGAATTGCATCAAAGACAGGTTAGAATTTGTGTAGTGTGACTCCTCTTTTATGGTGCATTACACTGAAGAGCACTGAAGAGCAACCGCCCTGATATTATACGTTATTTGCGTTTTTGACCAAAATATGACATTTTACACACATCTCGACAGTCATTGTTCACCTCGACTGCTAGCGCAGTCTCGGAGAACAATGACTGTCTTGATCTGTGTAAAATGTCATATTTTGGTCAAAAACGCAAATAACATTTATGTATCGATTGCATTCCTTTCAGGTACTGACTTTGTTGTTTTAACGATTGAACGAGCACACACACACTTGCAATCAAACACATAAGCTTCATATTTGGGCGTTTCAGGTTGGCCGAAACTTCAAAGGAACTACAAAACACACGTCATGTACTGACTTTGTTGTTGTTTTGACATTGAACAGCACACACACATGCAATCAAACACATGACGTGTGTTTTGTAGTTCCTTTGAAGTTTCGGTCAACCTGAAACGCCAAAATATGAAGTTTTGTATGCCTCTGACGTCACATGGCTCAAAGAAGGGAAATCCAATGTCCAATCGATACATAACCCTTTGTGGTGGACTGGGCATTAAGCAAACATACAAACAAAGAGACTGAAGAGCGCAAGTCTGCTGTATGTACACTGAGCACAAAAAGTTAAGTTCTGTGAAATTTGGAGAGCCTGCAGCTACCCAGCAAAAACACCATAAAAACCATTGATTTTTTGCTGTTTTTCAGTTTTGTGGTCGCTCTGTTTTACACACTAGATCAGCCTGACAGCGCGACAGATTTGAACGAAATTTGTATGAACCATTAGGTAAGACACCAAATAAACTTTCGAATGTAAAAAATGTAAAATATTCAGTTTAAGTCACTGTTTCAACGGTTGAAAGTGAATCAAGCCATCAAAAAACACAATTTTTGAGAGTAGATGTGGTCACGGACCAGTGACATCATACCCAGATATTGCTCAGATTCCAGAAACACATTTTTGAGCAGAAGAAAGACTGATTTTCAAATTCACGTATATTTCTGACCAAATAACTGCTGTTATCTGGGGTATACCATTGAAAAAAATATCCTTTACTTTTTTGTGCTCAGTGTATCAGTGCACGGCAATGAAAGTCACAAAGTTAAAAAGTGTGTGGAGTTGTACCTGCAATGTGTGGCCTCTCCGATGAGAGACCACATATCCCTTTTAAGGCACAGTAAGCCTCCCGCAAACCATCAAAGACACACAGTACAAACACCCTTTTGTTTGAACACTCACCGCTTGAGAATATCTGAGGTGCCTTACGTAAAGAGCCAGCAATTTTCAATGAATTTATTTTTGCATGGTTTATCTAACGCCATAGCCATCGTGGACCCCGGGGTGTGATCAACTTTCCTTTTTTTTCACAATCTAGTCGTCAGTTTCTGATTTCAATGCGACTCGCCTTATCTGCATTAGAACATTATCGTGTAACTCTGAATCTAAAATGCAACAACGACTGCGAGTCACACAAACTTAACGGTGGAGTTTGGCTTCAAAGAAGCAAGTTCAATGCAAAAAATGTGTCTGCTTCGGGAAACACTTCTTTGCGTGACAAGCTTCCGGACTCCCTTTTTGTCCATTTTTCAAAACTTCGAGTTGTACTGATCTTTTTTTGATGAAAAACAAATCTTTTAGGATTAATGAATGCTTGTGTTACAAGTCGTCAATTTATTATTTAGATTTTAGTACTAGCGCCAAAAAGCGTCTGATTTTGGTACTAGACAATCCTGCAGGCCATGCAAAAATAAAATCTTAAAAAAATGCTAGCTCTTTACGGAGGGTACTTAGGATGTTCGCAAGCGGTGAGTGTTTAAATGAAAGGGTGTTTGTACTGTGCGTAAAAAACCTGGCAATGTCTGTTCAGAAACTGATAGTTTACGTAAACCAGAGTGTGCTGACGCTTTCTGTTGTCCATTTGTCTATTATCCCTACCAAAATTACCCGTCAACATGACAGGCCACCTTCAATTTAAGGACACTTCTGGCAAGTCATTGCAGGTACCCCTGTACTATCTTTTGCAATCAGTATATAAGAAAACTAGCTATTGTAGTCTAAAAATCAGTACTGGCACAATGGTGCACAAGTGCTTTCCATGACCACTTGTGATCTGGTTTAGCTCCTTGCAGGACACATACCAATTAATTCCGTCTCTGCCATGGTTTCGGATGATCAAGAGGGCCTGCGAGCGTTGGGGCTCCGGAAGAGCCTGGGCCGCAGCAACATCTGCCTCCTCGCTGTGGCTTTTTATGAGGTGCCGGTTGAGGTGTTGAGCAAAGTACTTTTCGCAGAAGATACAAAAGTATCGCTTGCCCTCTGTCTGGATTTTGACTCCTGAAACCCATGATACTTGAATAATGAAGTTGGAAACTACATCACAAAAGAAAGGAAAAAGAGGGGTTAGTTTAAAGGTCCTTATAATAATAACAAAATATATTATATATATATATACAAGTGCCGACCTTCAACTGGGTCAGGACAGCATCCCCCCAACTATTAGAGAACAATTCCAAAATTCTTTCACAGTAACAAAAACTATGTTCCTTGTTTATAAAAAATAATGACACACCTTTTATTCGCAGTTATAGCAACAACAAAGAAAACTGCCTGAAATGGAAGAGGGGGAAGACCAAATTGAATCAAATCTTATTTTACAAGGTTTGTGGCATAAGCATTACAGAAATTCTTTCTTTTTCATACTACTCTAATCATATATACACACGGACATACAAATAGAACAGAGAGAGAAAGATAATGGTTTATATTACTAAGGCCACAGACCCATATACAAACCAATGGGGGTGAGAGAGAGAGAGAGAGAGAGAGAGAGAGAAAGAGAGAGAGAGAGAGAGAGAGAGAGAGAGAGAGAGAGAGAAAGACAGAGAGAAAGAGACGGACAGTGAGAGAGAGAGAGAGAGAGAGAGAGAGAGAGAGAGAGAGAGAGAGAGAGAGAGAGAGAGAGAGAGAGAGAGAGAAAGATAGATGGGTTCTTTTTCCCAACTATTGGTTTTTTTTGGGGGTACTCCTTTTTTTATGTCAGGTCGATTTGGGGGGTACCCTTGCTTGAGCATCGTCATGTGACCACTGTGAAAGAAATTTTTGATCAGGAAAAAAGTACCACAGAGTCAAGTGGGGTGCCTTTACTGGCCTAATAGGATTGAATGAAATGAAATGGGGATGAATGCCTTAAACATATTGCAGTAGAAGTTTAGGCAACTCTCATTCATCCCATAAACATTCTCAGTCACTGAAGACATGCGTGCATACCTTTGCTTGTATTTTCCTCCGGTGATGTCGGGCTTTTGGTACCTGCATACAGAATGAAAGTAAATTAAAACTTGTGCATGCTTAGTTTGAAATTGAACAGATCATGAACCAGGTACCAAAAATATATACCGGCACGGTTGGCCTAGTGGTAAGGTGTCCGCCCCGTGATTGGGAGGTCGTGGGTTCGAACCCCGGCCGGGTCATACCTAAGACTTTAAAATTGGCAATCTAGTGGCTGCTCCGCCTGGCGTCTGGCATTATGGGGTTAGTGCTAGGACTGGTTGGTCCGGTGTCAGAATAATGAGACTGAGTGAGACATGAAGCCTGTGCTGTGATTTCTGTCTTGTGTGTGGCGCACGTTATATGTCAAAGCAGCACCACCCTGATATGGCCCTTCGTGGTCGGCAAACAAACAAACAAACCAAAAAGATATAAACACCAAAACGCTTTTGTATGACGGCTTACTAGTGCCAGAACCTAAGGTTACCATTTTCACGTGAAAATTAGTAAATAACAGTGTTAATTACTTATTTTCAATTTTGCCTCGTTTTTGGTCACAGTAGTCGGACTTTAAGAGTCCGCACTGAGAGGCTACAACGTCCGTCAAACATCACTCTCACAATATTTCTGAAATATCTTTTAATAGAAGGCCTTATCGAGCAAGTTATCCGACGGGAAGATGCATGTCAGTTTTCTGCAATAGCACTTTCCTTAACGTTGTTTTGGGTAACTTAAAAAAGAATAATCGAGCCCAAAAACTTTTGAATCGAAGCTGCTTTTAGCAGACGGACTTTTGATCAGCTGTGCTCACACACTTTCACATATATCTTTCAATATAATTCCTTATTCGACAAGTTGTCAGGCAGACAGCTGTGCCTCATATTCATTTACACTACAACACTCATACATCTGCTTTGTAGTGTATTACTATTAGTGAAAGACAATTGATCCGAAAATGTTCGAATCGAGAGAGGAAAAATGGCGTGTGGCCGGACGTGTGCTAAAGGTCCGACCACTAGCAGACTGATCTGTTCGGTCTAGGCTAACACACTTTCACAAATGTCTTTCGATAGAATTCGTTATTCAACAAGTTGTCGGACACACAGTTGTATGTCACTGTTATCTACACTGTAACACATGCGTTCAGCTCTTATTGTTAATTTGCATCGGATTAATAGTCTACCAGCCAGCCTTCTATGTCATGTATGAAACCTGGAAATGTCTGTTCCTGTAAATTTTTATGACGGAAATGTAATCTATAGGGTACGGAGAGTCAAATTAGCTTGGTTGCCTAAAGTTGCACTTTGGGAAATTCTCAGAATCCAAGATGGCCGCCCAACGGTCATCTTGAAGATGGTCAATATGTAACTTTTGATCCAGATGGGCTAAAGAGTCGTGTAATACCTCAATATAGGGTTTTTTGATGTCGGCGAGTTCATTTCTGAGGTTGGTTTGTCAATCCTGTCAACAGAATCCAAGATGGCCGCCAAGATGGCCGTCAAAATATATAAAAACACATTTCTCGCCATATCTGGGTTTCTAAAGCAGCTAGATTCATGATCTTAGTGCTGACCATGTTTCCAAAGGCTGGGAAGCCGTTCTGATATCACCCAGATGCAAGATGGCTGCCAAGATGGCAGGTAAACGTCATTCACGCTCAAATCAATGTCACACAAAAATAAGGAAAACGCCATATTGTTTGTCTTTTGTCTGAAAGAACATGTTAGCATCCAGTTAAAGAGGCAACTTTCAGAAAAGCCGATGGGTCTCGATGGTGGGGATGGACAGAAGGAGAGCAAGCACAAAGAGGAAGGTGAAAGAAGGCGAGCGATCGACGCAGCAGACCGGACGAAGATTGCAGAGGAACTGCAGAAGTACTCGCACCCTCTCATTGTTGAGTCCACTGCAGACCTGTTTACCCCCATAAGTGTTTTGGAGTAATGCTCAGCCCCAAAAATAGTAATCCTGGCACAAAAATAGTAATCATCCAGCATTCGTCGCTAATTACAACGCACATGACAACTGTGTCTGCGAAACGCAATCATGCACATATATCCATCATTCACAAACAAAACACATCAGTCAGTTTTTGTAGTCATCATAATTTCAAAGAAGATCACATCAAAAGCACATGCATCACTGATTCTTTTTCTTTTGCTCGTAGTAGGCCTTTTTCAGTGTGTCAAGCGCTTCTCTACTGTACTTGCGCTTGCCGAATGAGTGAGGGCGAGACTTCACCACTAGAATAAGGCTCTCCAGCGTCTCATCAGACAGACATGATCTCTGGTCAGTCCTGTGCTTTTTCACCCCATTTTGCCATTGAAAAAAACAATGCCAAACATGTGAATTGATAATAAAAAAAAAAGATTAAAAAAAATTAATATTTTTTTTATTTATGAAAATCGTAGTCTTGACACGGATAGCGGAATGGCGTATTTTTTGCAGAAAATCGTAATAAATTACGCCAAAATCGTAAGGGTAAACAGGTCTGCCACTGACCTGTACAACATCGTCAACGGGCAGATCGCGCCAGCAAAAGTAGGCCTAAATGTCCAAGATGCACTCAAGATCGGCAGCACTCAAAGTGAACAGTTCGCCGCTTCGCTTCACAGCACATTCCATGGCCCGATCGAGAGGAAAGTGAAGACCATGCAGGAGATGAAAAAGGTAGTGGTTGTGAAAGACAAGGCCATCTTTGACATTGAAACATTATTCGTACGGCTTCAGATCATTAGGCAACAACGTGGTGTGAAGGCGACAGACATCTTCAAGTACGAACTCAGTCCCGTACCTCCATCTCTCATCGACGAGTTCGGGAGTTTGAGGAAAGGAGACAAGGCTGTGCTCGTCAAGTGTCATGGTGTGCCAGTCAACAACGCACCTGCACCAGACGTGGTGCTGGTCGACTCCTGTACCATGTTGTGTGGCCAGTTGCGGGGACAGCAGGAGATTTTGTCGCGAGTTTCGGCGCTCGACTGAGCCGCTATCCTCCAGCAGCACAGAAACTGGTGTTGTTTGACAGGTACCATGAGAATCAGCCAACTGCGAAGGACCACGAGAGGATGAGGAGGGCAGGGGAAGGATCAAAGGACTTCCGTCTGACACCCACAACCCCCCTCCCACACAGAGAAGCTATCATGAAGAATGCCAACAACAAACGCCTCCTCAGCAACATCCTCTGTGGACATCCTCTGCAGAACAACGTGGAGCTTGTCAGCAGTTTCGATTGTCTTGTCACCCATGAGGAGGCGGATATCACGCTGTGCAGCTACATGCTGAAGGCTGCAGCAGGCGGGGCGGAGACGATCAGGGTGCTGTGTGATGACACTGATGTGTTCGTCCTTCTCGTGTACTTGGCATGGAGGAAGAGGATACAGAAGAGCATCCAGATGGAGAAGTGGGACGGCACGGTGCTTGACATTCGCGCAACAGTGGACAAATTGGGGGACAAGTGTGGTCAGCTACTCGGCATGCACGCCTTATCGGGCTGCGACACCGTGTCGTACCCCTGTTACAAGGGCAAGAAGTCGGCGCTCAAGGTGCTTGGAAACAGCGACATCCTAGGCCTGCAAGATGTCCTTGGGGAGCCAGACGTCAGTCATGACCAACTTAAGGCCACTGCCGACTCATTCTTCCTCGCGCTGTACAGTCAGAAGAAGGCCAAGTCCCGCAATGGTGCAAGATCCAAACTGTATCTGGGCAGGAAGAAACCAACACCTTTGAAGAGGCTACCACCAACCGATTGCAACCTGAGGCTGCATGCTCTCCGAGCACATCTGCAGATGATGTTGTGGAAAGCAGCAGACCATAAAGATCCACCAGCCGAGGCTCATGATATCCGCTGCTTCGGATGGGATATCGATGAATCTGGTGCTGTGACACAATCGCTGTCTAATGCGCCGATAGCACCGCAGCAGCTCTCAGATGTCGTGAGCTGTAGTTGCAGCGCCGAGGGGAAAGCGTGCAGCGAGAAGAAGTGCAGTTGCCACAGTGGGAGACTTACGTGCACTGAATACTGTTATTGCGAGGGAGGAGATGGCTGCTGCAGCGCTTACACGAAGCATGAGCCTGTGGTGGAGGAGGAGGAAGAGGAGGAGGAAGAAGAGGAGGAAGAGGAGGAGGAGGAGGAGAAGGAAGAAGAAGAGGAGGAGTTTGTTGAAGACGACCAGTAAGACGAGAAAGAAGCTGACATTGAAGAAGGAGATATGGTTTCAAAGTTTGAATCGTTTGTTTGCTGTAAAGCAAGAGCAGTAGAGTTCTATTTCGGTCGTGGCGTGCCAGCTAAGCTGCTTTTGGACATGGACTTTCCCACATGGACTTGATTGAGGTCCTGAAAGTTGCCTCTTTAACTGGATGCTAACATGTTCTTTCAGACAAAAGACAAACAATATGGCGTTTTCCTTATTTTTGTGTGACATTGATTTGAGCGTGAATGACGTTTACCTGCCATCTTGGCAGCCATCTTGCATCTGGGTGATATCAGAACGGCTTCCCAGCCTTTGGAAACATGATCAGCACTAAGATCATGAATCTAGCTGCTTTAGAAACCCAGATATGGCGAGAAATGTGTTTTTATATATTTTGACGGCCATCTTGGCGGCCATTTTGGATTCTGTTGACAGGATTGACAAACCAACCTCAGAAATGAACTCGCTGACATCAAAAAAACCTATATTGAGGTATTACACGACTCTTTAGCCCATCTGGATCAAAAGTTATATATTGACCATCTTCAAGATGACCGTTGGGCGGCCATCTTGGATTCTGAGAATTTCCCAAAGTGTAACTTTAGGCAACCAAGCTAATTTGACTCTACATACCCTATAGATTACATTTCCGTCATAAAAGTTTACAGGAACAGACATTTCCAGGTACTCTTTTTGGCAAGTAGACTATAAAGAACTATGGGCCAGAAAAGTATTGAATCGAAGGATTTTCGCTCTGGCCGGTGTAACAGTCGCGCATGCATGTGCATTGAACCTCCACAGTCACAAGGCACATGAAAATTAGTAATTAACGCATGAAATTTTTGTTTTGGCGCTAGTAAGCCATCAGGAGGCGAGCCAAAACTGAAAATTAGACATTAACACTTAAAATAGTCATTAACATGTGAAAATGAGTAATTAACACGTTTAATTGAATTTTTGCGTGAAAATTAGTCACTTTCACGGGTTAATTACGAATATATTGTTTTGGCGCTAGTAAGACCTCATACTTTTGGTTAAAAGCCTGTAGTAAAATTGTTCCCTTACCTGGTAAAATATCAGAAGCCCTAATACAGTACGACATTACAAGTGCATCGTGCATTCTAATCAAATTCGCAATTGGCCCAGAGAGTCACCGGAAAGGCAAATGCTTGCAACGAAATTCACGATTGGCAAAGCAAGTCACGTGGACAACCTCAATCAGTCATAACAGACTGGTTCGCAACCATTGGTACTCGGCTACTTGTGCTATGTTCATTGTTGATTGTCGAGCGATGATTGAACATTTTGCATGCCTGTCATTTTGTGTTTGAACGTAGCGTAGAGTTTAGCGTAGCAATTACAGCAAAATCGTAGCATTCTACGCCAAAATTGTAGCAGTTGGCAGCTCTGTGGGTAGTACATGTTTCTCCACATCAAATCTGCCTGAAGGGTTTTTGAGATCCAATTTGCCAAAGAAAACGGCTCCTTACATAGTACACCATTATCTTTAATGTGAAAGTAACAATAAACTGACTTACACTCAGATGTCTCAGACGCTGGGTCGGGGGAAGAGGTAACACTTGCTCCTTCGGGGTCTTCAGCACTTGTCTGGGCTCCTGTGAGGATACAGACATTAAATTCAATAAATTCTGCTCTTCAAAGAGAACCAGATTTGTGGTTTGGACATGCAGGCATGATAGTTGGCCTGGCCTGGTTATATTTCTGCCGGGTCTGTTATCATTTGCTAACAGTCAGCATTTTATAAATAACTTATACTAAATACATTACATTTCAGACGCTCCTTTAATTTCAGACACTCATTTGAGATGCATGAAATGAAAACCCTGTTATACAAATAATTACAAACTAATTGCAAAGTGCTTTCAAATCATCTGTGCATTGCCTGTGCTTTATGTGTAGCAACACAGTTCTTATTTGATGAGAACGAGTACGTTACACTCAGCCGAAGACAAGGCGTAGAACACAGTCAAGATATGGGATCAATAAAGCCCCTCTGACATAGAAATGGAAAAACTTGCTAAATGAAGATATCTGCTTTGATGCAGTTGTTTTCTGATGGGAGCCGCCGTACATGTTTCTTGATCATGTACACGTCTGCACTCTTGGGGCCCAACAGCTCAGATGGCAGGTCTTACCCAATCAGCAGCATTGCGTCTCTTGGCCATGCTTGATAAGCTTGCCTCTATGTTTTTGGCATGAGTTATTTCCAAAAAAAAGTAAGTCCCTGCAGGCAATATAATCAGCTGTGCAGACAATGCCCTGTACCAGAGACTGTTGAGTACATGTCTGGTTGTCTGTGTGTGTTTTAGCTACCAGGGTAAGGCATCGAGTATAGTAATTCTCTTGAAAAAGGATACTCTCTTTCCGCCAAATTTTTCTTTCCTTCTTCCGCAGCAAAACTTGAAAACAAAAGTGCAAATGTTTCAGAATCTCTCATCAAAGAAAAAATTATTTTGGATTGAGGAAACAGACCAGTACACTGTACCTTCATCATCTGCTTAGAATACTGATGCTCTCATGAGACATAAGATGGTAAACATGTCTCTGTGCCACTACAACACACGAAGTGAAACAAGAAACAGATGGAGAAATATGTGGCCATGATGGCAACCACTAACAATTCAGTTTTTGTTTCCCAATCCATTAACAACCCAAACTTTGGTTCTGCCTCCCATTACCTTGCAGAATTCCCTCCTAGATTGCAAGGTAGCTGCTTGTTTTGTGGGGCATAGGACCTACCTGTCACGTTGGTAGAGTCTTCGGTGCAATCATCCAAAAAGTCGAAGTTGTGGACATCTTCAACTGTATCATCAGAATCATCATCTGAAAACAGAAATAAAAGTCAGATATCTAAATTTAAAGCACAATCTCCCCTCAAGGAGGTAGGTCTGTTAAGTTAAAAGACGTCACATGACTTTTGACATAATTATGGTCAAGTGCCGCTAATCAAGTTACTTTTAGAAACAGGATTTTCCGGTTAAACCTTAAACAGTTTTTAAAAACAAGATTTTTGGCGAGTACCGGAAAGGTGTTAGCCCTGCAATGAGTCACAAAGACCCTTGACAAAAAGAGGGACATAGGAAAACATAAAATAACATGGAAGAAAGCTTAACCTACACACTTGCAAAAGCATTCAATAAAATTAATTGCCATTTTCAAATCCCTTGAACGGCTATTTGGCACGCGTAAACCACTCATCAGTTATCGTAGTTAATTCAACCCCCCAGCCATCGCGACTCTGTGTGACCCATTTTATTCATACAGCCATCTGCAATTATTGTGTACCTCTGAATCTAAAATACAACAAAGGACTTGGAGTGACACAAACTGACTGAGCGGCGGCAGTTGACTTTAAAGAAACTAGCGATGTGCATAAAATGTGTCTGCTTTGGCAGTGGTAAGATGAAGCTCATGAGATGTGATTTTATCCCTGTCGCTGCAGTACCTATTTAAGCACAACACTAATTCTACTCAGACACAACAACAAACAGTTTCAATTGTTTGGAAATCTCAGTCGACATTTTTTCCAGAAAGGGAAAATTACATTGTTTTTTGGTAGCATACTTCTCTGCCATCAAGTCAAAAGATAAATTTCTTTTCAGGTGAGTCAACCCATTTTGAGGATGCCCTTTCACACAGTGAGATTATATTAGTGCTGTGCATTTAACTTAAACTTTCTGTAACTGACATTTTGAGGTGAGACCAGCTGCCTTCCCTAGTTCATAGACAATGCATATCACTTGAGAGAGAATGTTGCTTGCGTGTCTTTGTAAAGGGATGTGCATACAAGTGTTCCCTTCTTTAGCCATACAATAGGTAAAGAGATCAATAACTGAATAAGGCACATGGGTCCAAATTGGGGAAAACAGTAGCACCTTACAGTCCTGAAAATACTATATATGGTAGATATCCAATTATTCAAGCAAAACAAAACACACACAGAAACTAGTTTCTTTGAAAAAAATAGACAAGAAATATTGTGTGCTATTGCCATACTGAAATTCCCACTTTAGGGTAGCTGCCTGCTTAGCTGTGCATATAGGACCTACCTGTCACGTTGAGAGGGACTTTGTTGTCATCATCAGAAACGTCAGAGCATTCAAATTGAGCATCGAGTTCAGAATCAGCATCTGGAAACAGAATCAAGTTAGAAATATTGATTTAAAGTACAATCCCCCCTCAAAAAATAGTCGTTGCGCACTACCTCAGATACAGTTGGGTTTTTTTCCATGTGGGTCAAGCTAATTCCCCGACATGCATACCGGTACATGCACATAATCAACAGCCAGGCTGATATGGTAAGTTGCATTGTTTTCAGAAGTTACTTCTTTTTAGATTTACTAGTTACCCCAAATAAACCATTTTGCAGAGAGCATCCAGGCTCTACTTTTAGAATGTGATCAAGTTGAGTTATCATTCTTTCAAACAAGCATCTGTCAATGTCTGTGATAGTGAGGTAAACACTTGTTTCCACAACCATCACTAGCATAATACGCAACATACTCTTCATTTTGAAATGGTGTGACATTATGCGGCTTTTGCTCTCAGGACATCTGAAATAACCCCATTTTTAACTTTTCATGAACATAACCCCCCCCCCTCCCCCACCCCCCCCCCCCCCCCTGTGATGCCAACTTTTGCAAAAGGGGGAAGGGGGGGGGGGGAGGGGGGGTCAACCAAATTAGGGTCATGATAGCAGATTATTAAACCCTTGAAATTTGAAAACTCTAGCTTCAAAGACGCCTGATATAATGTTTTATGAATTAAAATTAACCCCAGTGTCCTCAAAACTTGACGAGGGCCAATCAATCTTAGGTCAAGGTGGGATATAATCAAACCCTACAAGTGTGGACAGTTTTAAAAGTATAACTTTAAAACCATCTGAGATAACCTCAACGTGTAATTTCTATAACCCCGCTGTGGCCCCAATATTTGACGAGATTTAACTCATTGTCTTTCAGGCAGGGATATATCCGTACCCACTCATATGGCTCTATATGACCAGGTACGGATATATATCCGCTCAGGCTGGTCTCGGCTAAAAAAATAATTTGTCAACATAGGTGGGTAGAAAGTGAGGTCATTACTGAAAATCAAACCCTTTTTGTTCACGGCCGGCCGAACAGACACAGGTTATTCAGGCAGGCGAGTCAAAAGTGAACATGCAAACAATTTTGACTTAGCAAATCGCACATATAATTATAATGGAAACACGCGTTCTTTCATACTACTGTTGCAATGGGTTTTGACGCTGCCGCCACCTCGCCGCAACCATCGTGCCGCCATCGCATTGCGTTATGGAAACACGCCTTTAGGCAACCAAGATACTTATACAAAAATTTCTTTAACCGAGTGTAAACATATTATCATCATTAAGGCGATGATGTAAAACAAATGATTCTGAATCTTGACTGATTTTCTGTCAATTCATGACTGTTGGGTGTAGGTCACACAAAAATTGAAAAACTTATCCTGTGTAGTGTGTATGTTCTTCCTGAAACTGGAAGGGTAATTGTTAACGTGTTAAATTCATTATTCAGATCAAATTCATACATTGATTTAAGCCCCCAAATTTGCAGAACCTGCATAGTAAGCATGTAAAAAGGCATATCAGATCCCTTTGCCTTTGCATGGTGTCACGGAATGAACTGTACCGATGAATGCTCGGAATGCATTTTGTTCACATATATACATCAATATATATATATGTTCTGCGCGAACTTAGAATCCGGTTTCATTCTAGAATGGACCGGGTCCAGGTTGGAATTCTAACCCTGCGCAAGTACAGGGGTGCCATTCTAGAATGAAACCCTTGTTGCTGGTCCATTCTAGAATCGGCCGTGCGCAAGGTTGGAATTTGGGTCCAAGTTGGAATAGTCATTTCAGTTAGACTATCACACAGCCAAAGCCACAAATGTGGATTTTCTGTTTGTTTTTGTTTTTTGTGTGTTTGGTTGGGTGTTTTTTTCGGGTTTTTTACACTTTACTCAAAGACATCGTGAATTGGGATTGTGATGTTCTGAAAGTGATTACGATTTTGAGAGACACTCAGCACTGATCGCTACGAACGGAAATTTCCGGACTGACAGTGTTTTGCCGATCTCGCTTGTAACTTTTAATCTTATTCATATACATGAAGTTGGTCTTCTGAATTGTGAAGATAAAATCTTTAGCTTTGTATCGATATATAATATGACTATATAGTTTGAGCGAGGGAAAGGCTTTTTTTTTTAATTTTTTTTTTTTAACTAGCTTTAACGTTCTATCAGGCATGCGCCTCTTAAGAACGGTGCTGCTTTGACCACAAGACTCGCAGCCATGGCAAACCCCTCGTTATGAGCGCCGACCACAACGAAAGCAATATGGCTGCGGTGGGCCCCACGAAAATCGGCAAAGGCGAGGCTAGTTTCTGTAGAAAATCGTCTCTGTTTTCTCCAAAATGACATATCATCCCATAACTGGCGTTTGTATTTCGACATAAGGTCTTGTGGCATCTAATCATCGATTTCATTCTTTCATTTGATTCATTTGTGAACGCTGAGCTTCGAGTATTTATGCCTTTTCAGGGAAATTTTTTGAAAATTCTGACTTTCCACAGTTATTACGGAAAATCAAGCTTGTCAATCAAGATGCTGTGAATTGGAATGTCATTACTAATCATTAGTTGACCTCTGGCTCAAGTGGTGTCATCTTGCTACACGGTTGAATTGCAATTCGTCAATCTCTGCCGTCACTGGGCACTGAGAACGTCAGGAGCCTGTATTTTTTTCAAGGGCAATTAGAGGTTATTTGAAAGTATGACATGGTATAATGTTGTGATTTTGGAGAGAAAAATTAATTGACTGTCATTGCAATGAGGCTTGGTCAGAAATAAAGGGTATTCACTGATTTTAAGCTACAATTCAGTTGCTTGGAAATGACAGACCTCCAATCCATTTGTAAATCAAGTGAACTCTCTTGAATGATTGGTACTTCCTCTACAAATAAATGTGCACCAGGATATAATTCTTGGAACTTTGTTCTTTTGTGTAGTAGTAATGCAGGGTTGTAGGAGTTTGAAACGTGGGCATATCACAGTTTGGAAGGTAGGGATTCTGATAGATTAAATAAAAACTGTCAAACTTTTAGGCATGGAATTCCCCTTTGAGAGTATTTGTTGTGGTAGTACTACTACTATGAATTGCTTTCAATGTTTTCCCATAATATTATAAAACCAGACAAAAGTTGTTGTTGATTTCTGTTTTTGTTAATGTCAACTTTTTTTTAAACCTGTGACAACAGCTCTATAACTCACTCTGTCCTTCTGTTGGTCTGTCTGTCGGTTAGTCGGTCTGACCGTCTGTCTGTCTGTCTGTCAAAAAAATTGTCAAAAAACCGGACATTTCCGAGAGGGAGACAGCGCTGACATTGCAAGCGGCCGCAACCGGCTCTCATCACAAAAACAACTGCCCTGCAAACATTACCGCCCTGGTAGTCCCCCTTGCTATGGTCTGCCTTTGTTTATTGCGTACTCAGGAGTGTCAACTTTCTTGACATGACATGACATCGCAAGATCGCCAAAGGATTTTTTCAGGGGTAGACAAATCAGCCCCATTTTATCAAAGGGAAGGTGCAGGTGGAGATAATTCAAGGGAAGACAACTCTGTCTTACCTACAAACATTACGGCCCCCGGCGACTGGTGAATCCGGTTTCATTCTAGAATGGCACCCCTGTACTTGCGCAGGGTTAGAATTCCAACCTGGACCCGGTCCATTCTAGAATGAAACCGGATTCTAACTTCGCGCAGAACATATATATGAAGTCTTATATCGCGCGCGTATCTCCAGACTCGGACTCAAGGCGCAGGGATCTATTTATGCCGTGTGAGATGGAATTTTTTACACAATACATCACGCATTCACATCGACCAGCAGATCGCAGCCATTTCGGCGCATATCCTACTTTTCACGGCCTGTTATTCCAAGTCATTTCATACTCACAAGGAGGCGGACAGCGGAGGGGGGGGGGGGGGAGGCGGGTGATTGTGGTGGGCATTACCCTGGCAGATATGTTGAATGCCACAAAAATAACAGCCGCTCAGCTCGGCGGCTGTGTCGGCGTATCAGTTGTTGGGACTTTCGGTTCAGCCGGAAGACAGTGAATCAACTGAGTCAACTGAGCTATAGTTACGTATAGACTACATAACTGATTTGCCTTGCGAGTAACCAAATACTGCAGCAGTTTGTCTAGCAGGTTTTAAAAAAAAACCAGGAATCTGCATATGTTTATTTTGCTTTAAATACGTGTGATTGTAGAACAGAATACGCAAACGGTGCTTACAACTAAATAATCTCTAGGATCAGTGTCCACTGATACAAACTGGCGCTAAATATAAAAACACAAACTCAAAATCTTTCAGTTTTGGGTCCTGGAGTTTTATTGTTCTGCAAACCATACAGTCTCAACAGTTGGTTGTCAGTTTTGGTTTGGTTGCCCAGATATGCGCAAAAGATTTGCTGACTACTAAGTAGGTTAAAACTGTACATTATGTAGGTCACCTACATCGGCTAATTAGGTCATAATTTATAGTAAAGCCGTCGGGACAGCCAGTCGCTCTGCGCTATATAAACAATACGGCTTGCAGCCTCCCTTTGTCCCAAATAGAAACTTATTCTGGGGACACAAATAGAAACTTAGCCTCCCTTTCTGCTATCGTTGCTCGTCACATTTGACAGGTTCCACAACAGACGAGGGAAATCCACAACAGACGAGGGAAAACTCTAGTGGTAGGCTACCTCTTATAGCAGCAGAGGTTCATAGGTCATGTTTACGACCATAATTATTTGAGCGGCGGTCACTGACGTGTTTTTGTTTGTTTTATTGTTCTTATTTTAGTTTTTTAAGGCTGTTGTCATATGTTGTTTGGTTGTTTTAAGAGCAGATGAACTTGTGACCACACTTTTCCATCCATTGTTTAATTGTATGCACAATAACGATGATCTTATGTCTAGTTATGTCTTATCCCTGTAAAATTGAATCTCAAATCAAGTGCCGAAGTAATCACTACTGCTGATTGTGGGCAATAATGGAAAGACAAGACAAGACAAACGGCGATCCTGATCGTTAAGTAAACGGCCTTGTGACTGGATTATAAAGTTTAAATGAAATGACACTTTAATTTGGGTTCGAAATTTGGTGCAATAACTTGATGGCTTTCGAATTTTAAAGTACCGTAACCAAGTGCAGCCGCGGAAGCTTTTTCTCGATAACTTCATGTCAAAATAATTGCGGACGCATTATTAAAAAAAAAATGGACAGGATTTTTATTTTATTTTACTTTTGTACATATTTGTCACATTAATTCAGCTAAGATTGTAATTGACACATTTTAAGCATTGTCGGTCCCGTCTTTCTAGCGCGGCGAACAAAACTTCTAATCGCGTAAGGCAAAATAAAATGTGTGTGTGTGTGGGGGGGGGGGGGGTGCTAAAGTTATGAGGAAAGAAATAGAACTAACACGTTTCACACTAAACAACAGTAGGCTACCATAAACTAAATCCAACAACAAAAAGACTGCCAACGTTTCAAAACTCAGAATAATAAACACACAAGAAAAGTAAGATGCTGGAACGTTTGTTATTGACGTTACAGTCACAAAAATATGGACCCAACGGGTTTTTTAAGTTAAGAGACAAAATATTAGTGACAAAAACTGAATTGCTTAATTCGCCTTCCTAGCGAGCGGCCGAACATTTCATTGAGCTAAGATTTTGTCATAAACTATTTGGGGTTTTTTCACTTAGAAGACCGTATTTGAGTCAAACGTTCGAATTTACCTTTCCTTTTTTTTTTAAATTCTCAACAGTTTACACATGTTTAATCAATGTCACAGATCCTACCAAATAAAAAGGAAACACGCAAACAAACAAAAATACTTACGGTTTGGTTATCCGGTTGAATCTTGATGATCTGCCCAGAAGTACTATTGAACTGCAGACAATGACCTTGTATCGATGACTTGTCACAATCAAACCACGAAAAAACACTTTCATCCGTGAATCTTTAGTGCACGTCACAACGCACGCTCTGCACTAATGCTAAGCTCGTTCCAATGAAACAACAATCACAACTGCTTGTGTGTAGTTTACTTAAAAAGAAAGAAAACAAAAGAAATGACAGATTTGAGCACCGCCCAGTTCTTTGCGATTGACCAATAAGAAGCCAACCACTGCCAATAAGCCAATTAAGTATAAGCATAACCGTAATGTGGGCGGAGTATCTCCTGTTATCGTTATATTCGGATTCTGTTTATGGCTGTATTGCGCAATGTGGCGGGTAGGTGTTGAACACGCGAAGCTTCGAAGATCACACGCGTTTATTGAAAAACATTTCGCTCTTGACAAGTATTAAGTGGAAGCTGGTCGCGACAGTGTCGCTTTCATAAGCCACGACAGAAGAGCAGACCACCAAGCCGGCATTGGGCCACTTAATCATTTACGACTCAGGGAACAGCCGATGTGACATACTCACCGGCATCTCAGATCTGAATAAGTTAAGCACGTGTGGAAAAAATTACACAGAAAATAGGAAATTCAAAGGCTGTCATTGTCTCTTCTCTGCCGAAGCTTGCGCGGGAAAAACCCATTTATCGAGTTTTTGTTTAAAGATTTTAATTTAATTCAATTCATTTAAATTCTTAGTTCCTCTACGAGCACACTTGCATCAATATAACAACACAACACAAAACATTTAAAACGATCATTTTCCATGCATGTTTTGAAACAACAACAACAACAACAACAACAACAACAACAAACAAACTAAAACCAAAACTATTGCTGCATCTTGTATAATCAATCTATTGATTACACAAACTGCACGGGTAATAATCAACTAATAGTCACAGGTTCAAGATTTTTGTTCTTATCTTAGTGAACAATCCCTAGGTTTCCACAAACGAGCGCAAAAAAGAACTTCAAGTGCAAACAAACAACAAGTCGCGTAAGGCGAAAATACAACATTTAGTCAAGTAGCTGTCGAACTCACAGAATGAAACTGAACGCAATGCAACGCAGCAAGACCGTATACTCGTAGCAAGGTCAGTCCACCGCTCACGGCAAAGACAGTGAAATTGACAACAAGAGCGGGGTAGCAGTTGCGCTGAGAAGGATAGCACGCTTTTCTGTACCTCTCTTTGTTTTAACTTTCGGAGCGTGTTTTTAATCCAAACATATCATATCTATATGTTTTTGGAATCAGGAACCGACAAGGAATAAGATGAAAGTGTTTTTAAATTGATTTCGAAAATTTAATTTTGATAATAATTTTTATATATTTAATTGTCAGAGCTTGTTTTTAATCCAAATATAACATATTTATATGTTTTTGGAATCAGCAAATGATGGAGAATAAGATTAACGTAAATTTGAATCGTTTTAGAAAAAAATAAAAAATTTACAATTTTCAGATTTTTGATGACCAAAGTCATTAATTAATTTTTAAGCCACCAAGCTGAAATGCAATACCGAAGTCCGGCCTTTGTGGAAGATTGCTTGGCCAAAATTTCAATCAATTTGATTGGAAAATGAGGGCGTGACAGTGCCGCCTCAACTTTTACAAAAAGCCGGATATAACGTCATCAAAGGTATTTATCAAAAAAAGGAAAAAAAACGTTCGGGGATATCATTCCCAGTAACTCTCATGTCAAATTTCATAAAGATCGGTCCAGTAGTTTGGTCTGAATCGCTCTACACGCACGCACACACGCACACACGCACGCACACACATACACCACGACCCTCGTTTCGATTCCCCCTCTATGTTAAAACATTAGATTTTAGTCAAAACTTGACTAAATGTAAAAAAGAGCGCGAAAGAGAGAGAGAGAGAGAGAGAGAGAGAGAGAGAGAGAGAGAGAGACAGACAGACAGACAGACAGACAGACAGACAGACAGACAGACAGACAGACAGACAGACAGACAGATCAGAACAGATTGCTGACTCGCATAAATTTGATCACTCTCATCCATTTTCTCATAAATTTATGTCAAGGTTTCGTTCATTCTCAACATCGGATGATTCGGATTCTGTTTATGGCTGTATTGCGCAATGTGGCGGGTAGGTGTTGAACACGCGCATCTTTGAAGATCACACGCGTTTACTGAAAAACATCTCGCTCTTGACAAGTATTAAGTGGAAGCTGGTCGCGACAGTGTCGCTTTCACAAGCCGCGACAAAAGAGTAGACAACAAACAAACCAAAACCAGTACTATTGCTGCATCTTGTATAATCAATCTAGTGATTACACAAACACATCTTTAACAAATGTCAACGATACTCGATGCTTGGTCTGTTGAGGGAATCGTCGTTGCATACAAAATGATATAGTAATGACAAATAAATAAGCAAACGCTAAGATTGAGATTAATTACTTTCTTTTTTTTTATATCGATTACCCCGGACGGATAAAGGACCTTCAAAAACAATGGCCATGCTTATGCGTGACATGGGAAAAGAAAGAACATTGAGGAAACTCAATTGGAGCGGCAAATAAACGATGTGGTTAAAACTGTCGACTTGATCAAGATATATCATGTACCGCGTGATCGAGACCATCATAGATTTGACAGATCCGCATAGAAATCTAATGATAAAACAGATTGAATTTAGGTCAGTTTTTCTTTTGGCCATAGTAAAGAAACTCGTTTTTACCAAACTGCACGGGTTAAAAATAAACTAATAGTCACAGATTCAATGTTTTTGTTCTTATCTTAGTGAACAATCCCTAGGTTTCCACAAACGAGCGCAAAAAAGAACTTACAAAAAATAAAGCGAGAGAGAGAGAGAGAGAGAGAGAGAGAGAGAGAGAGACAGAGACAGAGAGACAGAGAGACAGAGAGGGAAAGAGAAGGAGAGAGAGAGAGATAGAGAGAGAGAGAGAGAGAAAAAAAGAGAAAGACAGAGAGAGAAAGAGAGACAGACAGACAGAACAGATTGCTGACTCGCATAATTTTGATCACTCTCATCCAAATTGAAATTGATTTTCTCATAAATGTCAAGGTTTCGTTCATTCTCAACATCGGATGATTCGGATTCTGTTTATGGCTGTATTGCGCAATGTGGCGGGTAGGTGTTGAACACGCGCAGTTTTGAAGATCACACGCGTTTACTGAAAAACATCTGGCTCTTGATAAGTATTTACTTCTTCTTCTTCTTCGTCGTTCACTAGTATTTAAGTGGAAGCTGGTCGCGACAGTGTCCGGCTTTCACAAGCCGCGACAAAAGAGCAGACCACAAAGCATTGGTCCACTTAATCATTTACGACTCAGGGAACAGCCGATGTGACATACTCATCGGCATCTCAGATCTGAATAAGTTAAGTACGTGTGGAAAAAGTTACACAGAAAATAGGAAATTCAAAAGCGGCGATCCTGTTATTGTCTCTTCTCTGATGAAGTTTGCGCGGGAAAACCCCCCATTTATCGAGTTAAAAAAAAAAGATTATAATTCAATTCAATTCATTTAAATTCTGTCTGTTAGGGGCATCGTCACCGCATACAAAATGATATAGTAATGACAAATAAATAAGCAAACGCTAAGATTGAGACTTATTACTTTGTTTTTATATCGATTACCCCAGACGGATACCGCGTGATCGAAACAAACATACATTTGAAAGATCCGCATAGAAATCTTACGATCAAAAAAAGATCGATTTAAGGTCAGTTTTTCTTTTGGCCATTGTAAAGATATACTTATTTTACGTATGTCATTTCCTTTAATCATCGACAGTTACACCCAAAAGAGGGGCACAAAGAGGCAGAGAAAGAGGGGGAGAGAGAGAGAGGCACACAGAGAGAGAGACGGAGGGAGGGAGAGAGAGAGAGATAGAGAGAGAGAGAGAGAGAGAGAGAGAGAGAGAGAGAGACGGAGGGGGAGAGAGAGAGAGACGGAGGGGTAGAGAGCTCGAGAGAGAGGGAGGGAGAGAGAGAGAGAGAGAGAGAGAGAGAGAGAGAGAAAGAGAGAGAGAGAAAGAGAGAGAGAGAGCCACACAGAGGCACAGAGAGAGAGAGACGGAGGGAGAGAGAGACGGAGCGAAAGAGAGAGAGAGAGACGGAGGGGG
>NW_027126839.1:0-10000 GCF_037325665.1 Littorina saxatilis | reverse complement strand
GAGGGAGAGAGAGAGAGAGGCATATAGGGCGAGAGAGCTCTAGAGAGAGAGAGAGAGCTCTAGAGAGAGAGAGAGGGGGGGGAGAGAGAAGCACAATGAGGCACAGAGAGAGTATTGGTACAGACTTCGGTATTGCATTTCAGCTTGGTGGCTTGAAAATTAATTAATGACTTTGGTCATTAAAAATCTGAAAATTGTTAAAAAAATATTTTTTATATAAAACGATCCAAATTTACATTCATCTTATTCTTCATCACTTTCTGATTCCAAAAACATATAAATATGTTATATTTGGATTAAAAACAAGCTCTGAAAATTAAATATATAAAAATTATTATCAAAATTAAATTTTCGAAATCAATTTAAAAACACTTTCAGTTTATTCCTTGTCGGTTCCTGATTCCAAAAACTTATAGATATATGTTTGGATTAAAACACGCTCAGAAAGTTAAAACGAAGAGAGGTACAGAAAAGCGTGCTATACTTCTTAGCGCAACTACTACCCCGCTCTTCTTGTCAATTTCACTGCCTTTGCAACGAGCGGTGGACTGACGATGTTACGAGTATACGGTCTTGCTGAAAAATTGCATTGCGTTCAGCTTCTTTCTGTGAGTTCGACAGCTTGACTAAATGTTGTATTTTCGCCTTACGCGACTTGTTTTATTTTGAGGTAATCGATAATAGCGTGGCATGAAAAACAATTTTGTGAAAACCCGGCGGTGAAAACATATCGCTCCAATGAATGCTGTCCATCATGTGCGAGGCCGGGAAAAATGTTACACGTACGTATCGCATGAAAACGAAAAGTGTGAAGAGAAAACTGAAACTGAAAGGAATTAAAGCGGAGAAGTCGGTAACTCAGTCAACCAACCTCTAATAAAGTGACAAATAGTACTACACTATCGACTACTAAGGTTCATTTGCTTTTGTAACCAAGAAATTAGTTTTTGTTTTTAACGGCGCCATTAAGTTAAAAGAAATGCATCTTTTCTGGTTCACATTTAAATATTCAGCATTTACATTTAACGTATACTGCATCCCGGTATCAGCATGCTTTTAAACACAATAAAATAAAAACAGCAAACCATGAACATAAGTTAATGTCCTTGTAAATCTGTTTTGCTTCTTTCTTTATTTGTGTGGGGTGTTTTTTTTTCGTGTTTATTTTTGGGGGAGTATTTTATTGTTCCTCAAAAGCACTTTGGTCAATACCCCTTTAACTTTGAACTACCATTCAGTTTTAGGACTGAGTGCAAATCTTTTATTTTTGGACAACAACATGCACTGTTGGCGTTGATGTACAAAATTGATGATTGAGTACGTGTGTGTCGCCTAATAATAAATATTGACCACCATCAACTCAACTGAGAACATAAAAGGTAAAGGCTAATTTGATTAATTCAGATTGGTGAAAATAACCTATAACTATTCCTCTAGCTTTCAAAAAAAAAAATCATTTCATTTTCATTTTCACCAGTTTCCATTTCAGGCTTTGTCCCATCGCTGGGAAGTTCGGGTCGCTCCGTTATTTTTTACATTTAGTCAAGTTTTGATAATTTCTTTGACTTAAAACTTGGTATAAAGTCAGATAATGTTGTGAAGATACTATATATATATAAAATATTACATGTACATGCTTTAGTTTGAGGTCGCGCAAGGTAGTGCAAGGTCGCGTGTGGTCGCGTGCGGTCGCGTGGTAATTAGTCAGACAGCTTTTGTGACGTCGAAAGCCGGAAAGGCAACACCGCGACCTGTGTGCACACTTCGAACTTTGAAGAGGACAACTTTTATTTGTCAATCACATAAAGTGGAAAATGGGATTTTCAAACACTCTTAAACTTAAAACCGGAGCAGTACCGACCATTCGTCCAGCAAAGTAACCCACCACCAGTAACCAATTACTCAGTACTCCGCCGCTGGACTACAGACGTTCGGATGAACCCAGTCCACATCAAGAAAGAAGAAGAAGAAGAAGAAAGCTCTGCGTCAAAAATGTCGGGGCACCCAAGGAGAAACAAAACTCAAAAGTCACTTTGAAAGTGACTCGAAGACCGTGTGTCGTCGACGAACTGCGAGGTAGGTAGAACTCAAGATGTCGCCTTATAATTTCCTCTGTCCTCTGTCCTCCCTATATTGACTCTACACTGTTTGTTCCAAAAATGCTCTCTCAGACCTACTTTTTTTTTTCGCAACACGAGTAAGTCTACTCTAATTTTTTTCAAACTTTAGATGAATAACTTTCCTCTGGGGAGTGACCTGACACAGTGAGTGAGTGACAGGAAATACAGTTTTCATCTAGATCAGTAGAAGTGATACATTCATGGAACATTTTCTGCAAATCAGTTTATCCATGCACAGGCATCAGATTCAAACAACTTACAAGTCACCATGCCAGTCAGCTGTTCAGTATCACATTGTCCCATCCCCAGATGTTCGGCTTTGGATTGATTTAGATCCCCATATATATGTTTTGTCAATTTGTGCCAGTGCCACTCTTTTTCAGAACATATGTGATATAATATGTTTGTTAGAATTGATCAGTGTAGGCTAGGTGAACTTTGGTTAAAGAAGATAAAAGTAAATCAGGGATTATAAAATGGCAAGCGATTCCCAGAGCGCGGCGATTCACTGAGCGCGGCGCGTTGTGCAGCGCAGCGATTCCCAGAGCGCGGCTACTGCTGTCACATTGTTTTGTAATTATCAATTATCAGCAATCTGCAATGTCATTTGTTCTTCAGATGTTTCTGCCATTGCCGAAACCAAGGATGTCAGCGTCCAATGCAATCTGATCAACGCCCCACCTCAAAACGCAATGCGGTTCTAACCCTAAAGTGTAGGAACAGATGAGAGTGTGGGGAAGGAAGAACGAAAAGGCGAACGACAGCGCGCTGCAGCTGCGGAAGAGGACGAGCCTGCTGACGAGGATGGAGGTGAACCAGAAGATCCGCAGTTCTTGTAAGTTTTCAATAGACATAGATTCTCTACATTTTAAAAAGTAAGACAGAAGTCAAGGGTTACTTTGGGTGACAGTCAGCTATTTTTTAGCTGCTATCATTGTGTCCTTTGTTTTTGTCTTTCTCTCTCTGGTCTCTATCTCACTGGCCATAACCCTTTTTTGTCTATTAAATGGGTGAAAAACACCATAAACATGTCAAACATTTTTGTTGTGACATTATTTAGCTTAATTTCTCATCACAAGTAAGAAGCTGATTTCATCTTAAATTTTTTTTTTATACTGGATTTCACTGTCATTGCGACATGTATAACATGTAGTAATTATATCCATAGCACTAGCAGTGAATTTGTGCTTGTGTATGGCACATGTAGTTTCCATAGTAACCCTTTATGTGCTAAGAAAGTGTATAACCTGTGTGTTTTAGGAATGCTCCTGAGCCGAGACCCAGCCCCGACCTGGAAGACAAGTACATTGTCTTCCAGGCAAACTTGATGCAGCTGTTAGAGAGTTGTCCTCGATGCTCTCACCCTGCGAAGGCCTTCATATCGAAGACAGTGGGATCTTGCATCCACGTCCGACAAGACTGCTCCAAGTGCTGTTTCTTCAGAGAGTGGACCAGCCAACCGTACATAAAGCAGATGCCCTGCGGGAACCTGCTCCTGTCATCAGCTGTTGTGCTCTCTGGCTGCAGCCCGACAAAAATTCTCCGGCTGTTTTACCTGCACAATGTGCGTTACATTTTGGAGAGCACGTTCTTCTGGCATCAGCGGCACTTCATTTTTCCTATAGTGGAAAGAAAATGGAAACGGGAGCAGTCAGAGCTCATCTCGCAGCTTCAGGACGAGAGAGGAAGTCTAGAGCTGATTGGTGATGGGCGGTCAGATAGCCCAGGACACTGTGCCAAATATGGCACATACACTCTCATCGAACAGGGACTGGGGAAAGTCCTGGATATACAGATTGTGCAGGTAAGAAAGATATTTAGGCGTTTCAGTGTCTCATACTCATAGACGCATCAAGGTAACTAATTACAATCAAAGTTTTGTAGAGAGGCATTTTTTTTCTTCAAAAATATTAACAGTAATGCATACCCAGTTCAAATCTTTTTTTTTAATCTGAATTTGACTCCTAGTTATCAACCAACCCCCACCCCACCCCAATCTCCCCCCTGACTCACCCGAGTAATTGGTGAGTGGGATTCCTTTGTGTCCGTCTTTTAGACCGAGTTGGATTTTCAGCGACTGCTTTTGACAATTGACATTTGAACTTGTCATGTACATGCCCGTTGAAACTATGTGCACGCTTAACTGGAAGTAGAACAACTCTAGATATAAACTGTGACGAATGCGATATTAAATAAAAGAGGGCAGGGAATCAAAATTCCTGATAACACGACGGTGCACAACCGATGTGCAGTGAAACCCGTTCATATTTGTTTGCAAACTGTCAGAAACTTTGGCAATAACATTATTAAACGAATAAAATGAGTGCCGGCTGCCGTAGCCGAAACAGTCGGCGGTCGTAACAGAAAAGTGGGGCGGCCGTATCAATGCATCGCTGGCAGTCGTAACTGCTAGCACGGCGACGCGTACCAAAAAAATACACATGCTCTTTTCCTCAGCCGATGACACAAACACACTTGCATATTGGGACACTGCTATTGATGCATTTCAGTTATGATACATCACATTACCTGATCGAATGACCGTTGTTGCTTCAAGCCTCTTGTAATCTCCACCATTTAAAAAGAAATCCCCAAATCGAACAATTTCAGCAAATACGACGCTGTCACAAATCTAAAACAGAAGCCTCAAAAATTAAATCGATAACATGTTAATCTTTTGCTGGCTTCGATAATTACGCCGCAATAATTATTAGTTTGGAAGTTACACACCTTTCGGGCTCGAAACCTTGCTGACTATGGGACTGCAGAATGCTATCGTAACAAACGGCGATTTTTTCTGTCGTAACACTTTCCCCGGCGTGTGGCTGGGACTGGGAGACCTGTAACTTTAATTGTAAATAGTACAGACATGGGTAAACTGTCAGATGATTTTGAATAAAATGAACACTGTGATCAGCATATTTTAATGCAATTTTCTGTTCTTTACAGGAGATGTCATCCAGTGGCCACCAAAATGTGACCTGGCTCGATTAGCTGGGAAATGGGCAGCCCGAGCTGGTTTCCCGGGCGTAGTTGGAGCGATTGATGGGACCTACATAAAGATACCAGGAACCAGGGATGCGTACATCTGCCGTAAAGGTTTCCCAGCGATGCATCTCCAGGTAACAGATTTGATCACTTTCTGTTTCAGATACGTGGATTGTTAACGTTGGCAGAACTGAAAGGTTGGAGGACCTGACCATTATGGTGCCTGTGTATTTATTCCCTATTGAAATACTGGAGTAACACTGGCAGTGTCATTTCATAATTGGAATCTACTGTAATTTTAAGTCACTATTTGAATCTTTGAATTTAAAGACAAGTATTTAACGGCACAGTGCGCCTCCCGTAAACCATCACAGATACTGTCAGGCTTTTACACACAGTATAAACAACCTTCATTATGAACGCTCACCAAAGGGAACATCCTAGGTGCCTTACGTAAAGAGGCTGAACGAGTAATTTTCAAAGATTTAATGTTGCGGATTGTCTTCAAGACAATCGGACCGAGGTGCGTTTTGGCGCTAGACCTAACTTTTAAAATCAAAATAATAAATTGACAGCGTGTTACACAAACATTCTTAAATCATAAAATAAATATTTTTTTCATCAAGACAAGATCATTAAAACTCGAAGTATTTGAAGTTAAAATAAGGAACGCCCAGAAGCAGGTTCACGTAAGGTTCGCCAGTTCCTGTGAATAGTCAAAAGTCATCGCGAGGGTTCTTGTGAACCACAGCCGTTTGTTTAGTGCATAGTCAGAGGTACATAATAACGTGCTATTGCAGACAAGCTCACAGCGAGTCGCATTCAAATTCCTGACGACTGCTTTGTCAAAAAGGGAAACTGGAATAACAGAGTTCACGATGTCGATGGCTCCGGGGTAAGATAAACCATGCAAAACAATTTTTGTGTGAAAATTGCTCGCTCTTTACGGTAAGCACCTAGGATGTTCTAAAGCGGTGAGTGTTTCAATGAAAGGGTGTTTGTACTGTGTGTAAAAGCCTGACAGTATCTGTGATGGTTTACGTGAGAAATATTAAATGTTTAAACCGATATTGGGAGTTCAGACAAGTTTGAATTATGATGGTGTGTGGATTAATTCCAAGAAAACCATCATGAAAATGTACCTACGCCTCGTTTCTCTGACTTTTCTTTTTCTGTTGTTAGATCTATACATGTCATATACCGCTACCCCCCGCGGGTTAGGGGGAAGAATTTACCCGATGCTCCCCAGCATGTCGTAAGAGGCGACTAACGGATTCTGTTTCTCCTTTTACCCTTGTTAAGTGTTTCTTGTATAGAATATAGTCAATTTTTGTAAAGATTTTAGTCAAGCAGTATGTAAGAAATGTTAAATCCTTTGTACTGGAAACTTGCATTCTCCCAGTAAGGTATATTGTACTACGTTGCAACTATGCAAGCCCCTGGAGCAAATTTTTGATTAGTGCTTTTGTGAACAAGAAACTATTGACAGGTGGCTCTATCCCATCTTCCTCCCCCCCCCCCCCCCTTTTCCCCGTCGCGATATAACCTTGAATGGTTGAAAACGACGTTAAACACCAAATAAAGAAAGAAAAAAAGAACATATACCGCTTTTAGTGAAAGTTGAGGCAGCACTTTCTGATCAAATTTATTAAAAATTTGTTCAAGCATTTCTTGACTAAGCATGGATAATCACACCGGGGACTGTGTTCCGCCTTATTTCAGCCGGGCTTGTTGTTACTCCGTTTTGAGCTGGGCTTGGTGTCACGCAAATGTCAGTGTCTGCACTAAAGTACAAACTATGTCTTCTAAAAAAACCTCATTTCCAGGAACGGATGTTTTTAGCACTAACCTAAGTAATTTGTCTCTCTATTGGTGTTATTTTTATCTGACAAGGTTTATTATGTGACCCCCATCGGCTTGAAATACGTGCAGGTTGTCGCTTTTTGGGCAAAAAAGCTGATCAAACTCAAGAAATGATAAGCAACGGTATCATGTTATGGTTTTTCTGTATCATAAGTTTGTTCTATAGTTTCTTGCTGTTATGCTGATGCATTTTCCCGAACCTGCTTTAAGGCGTTGAGGCACGAAAAGTAAAACCAAAACCCATGTCAGGCGAGTTTTGTTCCGCGCTGGACACCCAGAACAAAAGCAAGCCCAGTGGCAGTGCGGAACGCAGACAAAAATGCAGGAGGCCCAGCGCGGAACAAAACGTACACCACTTGCTTGTTTTGATTGCTTCTTATGACATAGTGAGGACGCATTGAAGCACGCAATTGATACAGATGATTATAGCTTTACCCAAAATAGTAAAAATACAGGAATATTTGTTGTTCAAATCCATCTTTGAGAGAAATTTATGTTGAACCTTCATTTTTCACTAAAAAACCTGCATGTATGCCTTCCATTCGGCTATTGTCAATTAACCAGGTAAGCAAAAGACGTTTTTAGCTGTCTACAAAGAAAACAATTATTCCCCTTTCTACTGACATTCATCAATTTTAGCTTAAATCAGTGTGAAAGTCATAGTTTGTGTTTTTATGAAGACACTTTCGTTTGCGTGACACTGAGCCCGGCTGAAAACGGAGTAACAACGAGCCCGGCTGAAATAAGGCGGAACACAGTCCTCGGTGTGATAATGGGGATGTTTACCCTTCAAAAACATGATTTTTTTTATTGTTCTTTATCATTTCATATATGCATGTCATGGTTACGCTGAAAATGCACTCAATGATAAATGAATTATATGGGACAGTAGGCACCTCATTCACATGTTCTGCAGAGGAGCTGTGCTCAGCTCAGTCTTATGGTTTAGGCTAGCGAAGCATTAGGATATATACATGTAGCCTCTGTTGTGGTTGGTTTTTAGTTTCAGGCTGATAGATTATTTTTATATTGATTTACGCGACTTGTTTCAGGTTGTATGCGACAAAGACCTCCTCTTTCTGGATGTGTTTACGGGTTACACTGGGTCCGTGCATGACAGCCGAGTTTTCCCCAACTCAGATCTCCATGGAGTGTTGGAGTCTGACGCAAGTAAGCTGCCTCCAGAGTACCATATGATCGGGGACTCGGCCTACCCTCAGTCTCCGCAAGTACCTGCTGGTTCCATTCCGCGACAACGGCCATCTGACCCCTGTGGAAACTGCCTACAACAGAGCCCAGGCAAGGACAAGAGTTGACGTGGAGCGGGCTATTGGTTTGTTGAAAGGAAAATTCCGCAGACTGAAGGATCTCGAGATGACGAACATCCGTGAAGTTCCAATGTTAATTTTTTCAGCATGTGTCCTACATAACTTTATCATTATAGAAAATGGCTTGGACGAGGACGACATTGACTTGTCGGAGAGTGAAGATGAAGACGAGGACGGAGGTCAATGTGGTGGTGATCACTGCATGTCTGCAACACAAAAAAGACTGGAAATTGCAAATGTTTTTTCTTGAGAACTGTTCTATGTGTTTCAAGGACGTGTCGTATACCGTATATCATTCTACGAGGCTGAATTGATTGTAGATAACAAGTACTGCCAGTGTGTATTGAGTTGCATGTTTTTATGTGTTTCGTAATTTTCCATTTAAATTTTAATGTGTAGAATTAACTGGGTAAAGGTTGGGTTCCTGGTGAGATCTTAATCTGACTCACAAGAAACATACTGCCAAATGTTCAAATATGAAACTAAGTTATTATTTCTTTTTTCAGTTCAATGACATTTTCGTTATAAGATGACCAGACGTACCAAATAACCAAAGATGCTAATTAAAAAATATGAGTTTACAAAAAGGGGGAGACAACCTAAGGGAGAAATGCGAGGCACTCTAACAGCTGAGCACAAAACCAAAACTAGAAGATAATATTTGTAAAATAACTGTGACTCTAAAACGATAGTACAATAATAAGCAACAAAGTTTAGAACATAATAACTGAAAAAAACCACAACACAACGTAGTAAATAAAACTACAGTGATTGAGAGTTAGTATCGCAAAACAATAAAATTATGGTTATCTTACACACAAACTTAAGTAATTGACGATGTTGAGAAGAAATTGATAGAAATTCCTCTGAATCAAACGCCATTAATTCCAAATGTTCTAGTTTAAAATTGGTTATAAAGCACTGATTGGTTAATTTAGATCAATGTCAATGATGACCAGCAAAGTCACTATCTTCCTAGTTCAATATGATAAGCATCATTGTCTGAAGCATACTGAATTTTGACCAGGATTGTGCTACTCATAAAATACACAAGCATATGTTTGCCACTCAATGATTATACAGTGAGACTTGTCTCCACATATTGTTGTTAATCAATGAGCTATGTGTAGCTCCAACATAAACAACCAGAAGATTTACCTTCATTGTAAATGTTGTTCGTCCTTTGTTTTGGAAGATGACCGCAGACTCATGGTATGCTTGGATGTCTAGTCTGTCCATAAATAACTGATAAGCTTGTCCGGGCCAGGATTCCCGTTCCGCATGCGATTCTGCTACGCCATTATTGGAACTGAATATCAAGGTTTTTCAGAGAGGTTTTTAGTGTGTCCTTACAGATATATCTTTGCTTCGTCAAAAGAAACAACCTGCAGCGTACGGCAGCTGAAAATTAAAGGTACATATAGTTCAAACAATCATTCAACTGTATTTATTTGACCTTACACAGACTGTAGGAAGAGGCGAACCGTCTTGAACAAAAAAATTGTCCGCAGGAAGCGACTCCAAGAACACAGACGACTCGAAACTGAGTGACATACCTTGTAGTCTTTCTATGAAAGTAGTGGTCCAGTGAACGATACCTTCTGCCTGTGGTTTGACTTAGAGTTAGACTCTTTGAGGATGTTGATAATGACGCACGACACTGACAGACTACAGAGAGTGAGTGGGGGGGGGGGGGGGGGG
>NW_027126838.1:0-1972 GCF_037325665.1 Littorina saxatilis | reverse complement strand
ACACACACACACACACATACACACACACCACACACACACACACACACACATACACACACATATACACACACAGACACTCACACACACACACACAAACACACACACAGACACACACACACACACACACACATATACTTGCAACCGACCAGTCTATTTTTTTTTAAAACTTTATCATTCTTTTCTTCTTTTTTTGTTTTGTTTTAGCTTAACAGCCAAAAGCCCCTGAAAGGTCGCGGGTACAACATTTCTTCAGATAACACCTCTTCTTAATCATTATGGCAGTTCCGTGTGTGTGTCACAGTGTGTGTGTGTTTGTGATTTTTGGTGCCGATTATAACTAAGTGCATGGTCGACATGTCCCGAGGTGCAAGGATGCTCTGATCCCTGCAGGGATCTTTGTTGGTCAATGGGACAGTAGGTATCTTTAAAATCATTCACATTTTTCAATGAATTAATCAGATTTTCACTCTTGTGTTTGATATGAGGAAGAGCTAGAACATTATTTGATAACTCGGAGTGGAGTAGCAGACGATGCATTTGATCAACTTACATCGGAAGAATGTACCTGAGCCTGAGGGCTCAAGCACTGTAAAGTCGGTTCTGAAGCTCCCTGGCTCGGGGACCGACAAAGAGAAGACCAGGGGCAGTGAGAGACTTATTAAGAGGGTTCATTTTCAGGCGAGAGGCATCTCACAAAGTAATCCCCTATAATCTGCAGTTTGATAATGAAATGGCACCATAATGGTAAACACGTTTCGGTCTCGACGGGGGAATCTGGGTTGTTTACTGTCTGTTGTAAAAATCATGTGTTGAATGAAAAGTCTTGCCTAAAAGCATACCGCTGAATGCAGCACTGCCAATAATGATATGAGAGTTATATAAGACTTAATCATGCACAAATTTGAGGCTTACTTGCTGATGTATTTGCGTGTTGCTCGCGCGTGTGTGTGCGTATCCAAGTTGTGCTTGCGTGCGTGTGTGTGAGCATATGTCTGTCTGTCTGTTTCTCTGGCGGTCGACCAGTCGTGACAGTCTGTATTATAGAGGAAATGCTGACTTAGTATCTAATTTTGCGTCTGAATTTGAAAGACATGGAAATGTCAGGTGGAGAGCATCGTGACAAAACTTTGCTGCCATGCATTCTGCCTACGAAACAAAACAAGGGCAACACAAGCGAATATATAATTTTTGACTCGAACACTTTATAGCTACTTTGTACTATGAAAACTGTGCACATGTATCAAGATTTCGTCGCTCTCGAAAGATCACACAGTTCTTTTCCCTGAAGCGTCAGGTACTCGAATGATTCTGAAACGGTGCGCTTCACAGACAGTAATTTCCGCAACACGCCAACTGAAACTCGTCCAACTTGGAACCAAATCCGCGCTTTAATCGGCCGTCAGGCTAGGATTTGTTTCACAAAGCTCAGGTTACTGTCCTGTTATTTCCTATGAAGTGATTATAGCCACAACAACCTTAATCCGGGTTAAAAGCATTCTACGTCGCAGCTGACGATGTACGCATCATTCTGTTTTCTCTTGGAACGATAATAGGACGTAATGTACATATATTTTCCAGGAAAGACTGACGCGCCTATGTAGGTGGCAGGCGTAGCTAGAAATGTTAGCAATTGTGTGTTTGTAGATGTAACTCCATAACTAAAACACATATGGTCGTAACATTAATTTTGGTTGCAAGAGGTTTAATCGTCACATATTACAATAATAATAATAATCAGCTTCTATCTATGTCATCTTGGTTTAGTGAGGATATCATTTTAAGTAAGAAAATAAGTCAGAATTGAACAATTGGAATATTGCATTTTTGAGTGTTTTAGCTTGCCTGTCGTTGTCTAGTCTGTCGATTCCATTGATATTTTGACATAATTATAAGAATACATCTATCCTCGTCATGTCTGATCAGATTTGCAATAAGTAAACAAAACAAAAATAAATGGAGCCGTAAAATTATG